>NW_009191784.1:0-8104 GCF_000690835.1 Fulmarus glacialis
TCCAACCTTAATGATTCTATGAAAATATCTAAATTACAGTTCATTTTGGTATTTGTATGACTTAGCAGTGTAGAATTACCTCAGGTTTGATTATCTTGCAATGCTCTTTTTCAAATGGTATTAAAGTATGTAAGTGAAAGGCTATTTTTGTGAACTTCAAGAGTTCATCAAGAAGGGCAAGCTGTGCATGATGAGCACACATGTTTATTCATTATGATTTTCTTCTGGCATTGCAGGCTAACAGACTCCTAAGTATAAAAAATAAAGCACTGCACTGATAGTTTTGCTTTTTTAACTCCCCAAATTGTCTTTTTTTCCTCTTGCAAAAAAGACAATTTGTCATACCTGTCTCTAAATATATTGTAATACGTGCATGGCGGTCTCTACCCAAGTGTAACATTGTACGCAAATAGGTAGTTGAAAATCTGAATTTAAGCTATGGGTTTCTTGGTAGTTGACATAAATTAATAAAGTTTTAATAATCAGAGGTCATGGGAATGGGAAAATTAGGAGTGTTTTGCCATGGTACCACCCCCATAGACTTGCAGACTGCAGTTCTCCAATCCAGATCTAATTTTTCTTCTATGTCTATCCTCCTTTCCTTCCCCATCTCTACATATGCAGCATTTTTACCCCTTTTTTCCCCCCTAAACTCTGAATATAATTTCTTGGGTACCTTTTTCTTAGGTTTTTTAGTGTGTTTCAGAGGGTATAAAAGCAAACAATTTTTTTGAATTAAGACATCTCTTGTTCTCATGATCTGTGGTGGGAGTTAAGTGACTGTATAACAAATTGGGAGCAAGTTAATGATTAAATTTGTAATTTTGTATCCTGAAGCTTTGCTATGAGATATGTCATCTTTTTTACTTTTTTTTTACTGTAAAGTATTTGTCCTGGTTTCATCATTCATCACATTGCACATTTGGTTTTCCTGTAGAGCTCTAATCTCTTAAACCTGTAGGCTTTCAAATCAAATATTTTAAAAAGTATCAATTTAAAAGAGAAACCTCAGACTTTGAATGCTTAGTATTGAATGTGCCATTTATGAACAGTGACTTTTTTTGGGCTGCTCCACCACAGCCTTACAGTGATGGTCAAGAAAATATAGTACCAGGGCCTGATATCAAATATTCAAATTAAATTACAAGAATGTTTTTATCAACTTCTTGGATGCAATTTGCAATTTCTTGTTTGATAAAGCTCATACAAATTATTAAGTAAACTGCGTTATTCATACTTAAGTCAAGAAATCAAAGAAACAATTTACGGTTTCTGAACTGATGCAGATTTCATCCCTGTAATATGTAAAAAGATATTTACCACCTTACAAACATTTACCACTTTTAAGTAAACAAATAAGATCTACTTCTGTCATGCACGTGCATTTGACAATCTCCCCCCCTGCCTTGTTCAGTATGATTTATTTTTTAAAATATGTTTATTTTGCAGGCATTCCATGGTATTGACTAATTCTTTGTTCATTTTTAAATTAAATGTGAGAGTTGTAAATTCTTTGAGGGTCGCAAGCCCTTTTCTGGTGGCAGAGGAGAGAAGGGGGAAAGGGAAATAGAAATATGTTGCATTATGAAATCTGCTGGGTATTTTTCTTATATATTTCACCAGCTATCAATAAGATCTGTTGCTAATTTAAAAACAATAGAGCATGAAACCAGAGTATATGAAGCTATAGTGAGTGCTGAAGTAAAAGAAGTAGTTTTTAAGCTTGACATAATTTCCTATTCATTCTTTCACTTACCTTATGATAGGGAGATGAGGAATTGGTATATATTACTTCCCTGAGCGAGAAAATACTTCTTAAAAAAAAAAAAACAAAACCCACAACCAAAAAACAAACAAACAAAAAATAAAAAAAACCCAGACAAACCAGTCAAAATGAATGAACTTTACTTCCATTATGGGTAGTGTCCTGCTCCTTGTAATTATTTTTTTTGACTCCTAATAAGCTGTTTCTGGAAGAGTATTTTTCTTTTAACACTTTTGCATGCTTCCGTGTTAGTGGTTTGGGGTCTAAAATTGATTTCTGGAGAACTCGTATGTTCTGCTATTGCCAGAAATAATGGGGGGAGGTAAATTATGGGAGAGATTTCTGCCAGAATCGTGACTAAGCCTCGTGATAATGCACAATCCCAGTCTCAAACATTTAACAGAAATCTTTGTGGCATAGCTAAGTGCTTTTTGTTTTGTTTTTTGGACCTCCATTGTAATAAAGCTTTTTCATAGCCTAGAAATGGAGGGTATTCAGCTCTTTAAGTAGTTATACCAATTCTGTTTTATTGTCACTCAGATATCCAATTATAGGGGAAAAAATCCTATGTTTTTGTTAGCCAATTATGTGATCACATTGATTATATGGAGACAAAGCTCCAACACGAAGGTCCCTTCCATTCTATGATTTTATGAAAGATTCAGACCTTTGGATCTTCATGAAACGTTTGTAGAAGTCAGGCCGCAAAGTTGGGTAGCATGTTGATTCCAATTTACAGCTAATGTTCAGTTTCTAAATAACTTTTCGGATATATTGGGAAGTGATCTTTATGTGTGTTTGCAGGGGGGGGGATCTAGAATATTTCTCAAGTGCAAAGCAAATGTATCTAGGTATTGATTTCTTTTGCAAAGTGAATTGCCAGTATTTGACTTTGTTGGTGTAAATATCTTTTTCAGTTTAATAGTTGTGGCAATTTTTATAAGCGATGACCAGTGACAGTATGAAAATCTGGCTTCTAGGTGTGCTGTTGTCTTGGTGCTGCTAATTAGATGTGACATTGAGCTGCTGTTTCACTGCCTGGCAGCGACTTGTGCCCTATAACCATAAACAAATTGATTTGATGTCATGTGTTCAACAAAATAACTAGAAATAGATGTATGGTTGTGGAAATCTTTACTGGTTATATAGTTGTGTGTTTATACTGCAGTGTTTTGTCCAGAACTTAATTGAAAACAACTCAGTGTGGTTTGGCTGCCTTTCTATGTAGAGAAAGATTATTATATACAAAACCTTGGCCTTCGTACAGCAATTATTCAGAATAAGCTCGATCTAAATCCTCATCTCTTCTGGCCTTAGTAATACAGAAATTCAGAAGAAAAGTAATCTTCTGGTTTTACCAGACGAAGGGTGGGGTTAGGGGGCTGTATGGAACAGGAACTTTGCTTTGATACAGACAGATCTTCTATTTAATCTCTGAAGAGCTGTTACGATGATAAATCATTTTACTACATCTGCTTTAGTTCCTTTGGGTTTAACTAGTTCTGTGGGAACGTAGGAGTCTGAAAAATGATCAGGTCATGCAGGATATTATTCAGGCTTGTGCTTTTCTTTAATAGCCATCTAGCCATTAATATTGATGAGAAATCTTAACAGTTGTCAAGAAGATGGTATGTTTATGCAGTACAGAAATCACAAACTGTGTTCACTTAAGTCTATGATATTTCCAATTGTATAATTACGTTGGTTCTAGGCACATTTGAGGTCCCTGTTGCTTTGGCTATGTTATTGCTAAGGGTGTAATTTGTATTACCTGAAACTATAATGTTTTGTTTGTTAGAGTATGCTTTTTTAACACTTTTTGCGCACTATTGTGTACATAATTGTTTAGGTATGTCACATCTTTAATAAGAAATGATGCTACTTGATTTCCTCAACTGTGGTACAAAGCTTAATCTGATAATCCTGTTAGAGTTGAGGGTAGTGTAAGGGGTCAGCCAGTTTGCAGGGCTGGGGGAGAGCCGGGGAGACCAGTGCTGCGCCTGCTGCTTTCGCCTCTCCTGGGACTGCCTGTGCTCCCTGGCCTGCCTCTGGCAGCACCGAGCTCTTCCTCAGAGCAGTGATTGCCGTTTTGCTGAAGATTCCCAGGCAAGGAGTATTTATGAAGCTCCTGCTTCATCGGAAGATGCACTGTACTCCAGATGTAACTCTGCAATTAGCGTGGCTGTTGCTCTAAAGAAAACACTTCTGCTCCAGAATAAAATCAACCTATAAATAATGAGCTTATTCTTTCCATTATCATTTTGCCTTCAGAAATGTAACTTTTAAGGCCTTTAAAATGTGACTTTTAAGCCCATTAGTTATGATTCATATGCATTAGAAAGTAGTATTGTATATTTTATTTCCATGGAAACTGGCATCTGTGTTGCATGTAACTGTAACTACAATGGATAATAACTTTTCACGTTTTTAGTTTTGATGGCAGTATGCATGTCAGTAATCAGGTGGTTAATGCTGCTGGGTGCGATAGTCAGAATTGTCAAGCAGTTTCTCTGTGTGGAGAAGAAACCACCATTAATATTATTTCCACTATAAAGAACTTTTACCTGATAATCTAGTATTTTGAATTTATTACATAAAGATTAATAGTAACTTTTTATCACTATTAATTAAATACTTCCAAGATAAATATAAGTAATTACTAGCTGTTTTAGAGGGTTTGCTTTTAACGTATACACTTGAATGTCTGTCTTTTTTTTTTTTTTGCTTCCATCTCAGAGATGAACAAAACCCTGGGTTGACCCCTCTCTCGTGTGCACGTATTCATGGTGCACAAACTCTTATGTTCTCATTAATCTCCTTTATCTGTAATTTGCATTGCAGTGGTTCATAACAAATTTATACAAAGAAAACCATTAACTAGGTAAACTTTTTATTGGTTTGGTGTTACATGTGGTATTATTAATGAACTTCCTCTGTTCTTTTTAATATCCAGTTTCAGTAACCTTATTTCAGTATTTGCTATTAGACTACCTGAGTTTTTTACGAAATATTTATCTGATGACCGAGTCATGCTTAAGCAATATTGGAGGAAGCCTTTTTTCTATCGAAGACATAAATGGTCATATAAGATTGGGGGGTGGAGGGGGGGAAGATCAGTCTTTTCCATTTTTTTAAGGCCAAAGGAAATCATCACAGTTGGGTTTAATAACGACTAAAAGGATGTCAGTGAGTAAGAGCACTTAAAGAAGAGCTACACTGGTGTCTGTACTAAATTGCTCTCCAAAGAGCAGCTCCGCATAAAACGGAAGGCCTGCATTTTACCTCCTTCTGACACTTTGAAGTTAAATGCAGGTTCTTCTGCTACCTTGTTTGTCTTTAACTCCTCCATTGAACTCCTGTAATTGCTGTTTAGTAAGAATGCCCCAGCAATTCA
Organism: Fulmarus glacialis; assembly: GCF_000690835.1. NCBI lineage: Eukaryota > Metazoa > Chordata > Aves > Procellariiformes > Procellariidae > Fulmarus > Fulmarus glacialis. The sequence goes on from NW_009191784.1 coordinate 5,160, forward strand.
TAATAATTGCTAAACAGTTTACTTCTTGCATGTCACATAACTTGTTTCACGGTATAATTGGAAGGTACACTTTTTTTAGAGTAGCTTAGTCAAAGGGTACCTGCAATGTGTCAGAAGCACTGAGGAAAATAAGATGTAGCTCCTTATTTTGTTCAGTAACTAGCCTGTTCTGGATATTGCTGGTGTCAAATGTTTTTAGTGCTCATCAGGCAGACATGCAGATGTTTAACTTTACTACCATGAATTGTCACATTTATTTCAGACAAACAGCGCATGATGGTGAAGTTAGACATGTGCATAACATCTGCAGTATTGTGGCCTTAATGAATTATTACTTTAAATATGATCTTGGTCCAATATGTAACTCACTTCAGAATGAAATTACCATCATATTTTGTAACTTATATTTTTGGGGTTTTATAAGATATCATGTAGAACAGAAAATAATGAGGCCCACTAACTTGCTATATAAGACTAGTAAAAAAAAAATCTCAAGAAATTTATCCATAAATATGCTTCTTCCTAAAAGTGAAAAAAACCAAACATGAAAACTGCAACCTTAATCTGAGATAGTTGTGTCTCCCCATGCACAGACCACAGTTCACCTAGCTGGAAAAATTAACAGCAAAAGGTCTAACATCCCACTTCCATTTTTTCACTGTTTTACTGTCATTAAAAATCTGTTGTTCCTAATATTCCACAAAAAGCAAAGCTGGTGACTATTGTAGACCTTGCTAAGAAAGTAGATGTAGTGAGCCCATTGCTTATAAGCCTGATTTCTCTTTCTGTGACACATTTGCTGTACAGACTCTTTAATTAATAATGCTATTTGATTGTTTAAATAGAAAGTGCCACACTTAATTTTTTTTAAATTTTTTTATTTTATTAATTGGGGTGGCTGAAATGTGATGTACCCATTAATGGGAAATTCTGTCCCTTAAAAACTGCTTCCAATATAGTTTGGAGAAAATTCTATGTTATGCTTAAAGATACTTGAAATGGACAAGAATAAATTAAAAACAGTGGAGAATAGTAAAAATCTTAGACACTCTCAGAGGAACTGAAGGTAGGTCCATGCTGCAGTACAGCGCTAGAATATTGATATACCTGAAATAACTCAGCAATACCAACTTATCTGTACTAAGATTTAGTGCTGTCTCAGCATCAAACTTAGAGTGGGTTACTTCATCTTGTGCCGACTACTTTGACATCAGAATACAGACTAACAGGTTTAAAGTCAGCGTATATATTTCTAAGTTTTAGTCACAGGAGAGCATAAGAACTGATTACTTACTGGCCATTTCCAGATGCCAGTAAATGTAACAAGTCTTTTGAAGGCAAAGGTGTTTCATGTGTGTGTTTGTGGGAGTTTTTGGTTGGTTGGTGTTGCGGTTTTTTATTGCTCTTAGTGAAGGGGAGAAGAAATGGGAAAGTGGTGTGTAGGTCACGTGCTTCATCTGCTGAGTGGCAGAACAGTAACCACTATTTAAAAAAAAAAAAGAATCTTTTTCTGGAGCTGAGTTTTTCACAACTGAAAAAAGGTCTTTAAAAGTCCAGTGCTATTAGGACTCCAGTGTTTCTTTCTTAACTTCTCTCTGAATGCTTTATTTTCTAGTGTTTGAACTTAAACGGTACCTTTTGAAATGGCTATGTAATTCCTCTTCTCTAGTAAGTGGTCAGAGCTCCCTTTGAGAAGTCTATGGCAGTCACACTAAACTTGCAGAGATACTCGTGATGGTGGATGAAAGTCTGAGTCAATCCATTGCATTAGAAGTGGGTAATTTATAAAATTCGTTTCAAGGAAACATGAAGAGTCCACAAGCTAATGCTTTCAGTATCTGTTCAGTGACACCCAAAAAGGCACAAAGGTGTAGCCAGTCCCATTAAGCTATGTACAGTATAAATGATCAGTAGTGCCATCGGTACCTGATTTGCCAGTTAGTAATTGGTGTATCAGTTGGTTACGTATACTCCAATCTGCAAGTGTTTTCAGCTGATATGATATAGAACGCAAATATATATATATATAAAAAAATGCAGTAATTACAAAACTGACAATATTGAATAAAACTAAAAAAGCTGAAAACATATTTTCTGATACTGCAAATATTTGTACTAGAAAAATTTTGTGAATATTCATTCTCAAGATGATTTTGAGTGTTGGCTGATTCATTTGTTTAACTGATGAAGACTGTTTTCAAGACAGAATGCATTGTTCAGAGTTTTTTGGTGTTAAAGGTGATCAACGTAAAAGGCTGGCTTTTTTAGTGGATGACAGATTAGGCAAGTGAACGGCTGCCGAGGACAGCTATGTGAGTATGGAAAAACCTCTCTGCAGTCATGGGTTTTCAGAGCAGAGTAAGAGCTGCAGTGGACGAAAGCAGAACACAGGGTAAAGCAAAAAGCAAGTCATTAAAATTGTCTAAAATTTGAAGGATCAGCCTGGTCCAGAAACCTGCTGCAACCACTACATTGAACATTGGGTAGAGGCAAGGGATGGTTCAATTATCAAACTAAGTGGTATAGGACAGATTAGGAAAATGTGATTATGCTCCTAAATAAATTCCATAATATCCCTGCAGAGACAAATTTCTGATAAAACTTTCATATTTTTATATTCACTGTAACTCAGTCCTGTTTGCCACGAAGTTTTATTTTTTTTGGTGGTATCTACTTATGGTGAAAGCTCATTCTGCAGTTACTAGCTTTTCCAAACTTATTTTGGTTTTGCATGTTAAGTTTTTAATGGGTTTTATCAAATTTCTTTTTCCAAGCAAAATGGGCAGAAGAATCTTTTTAGCAGTTGCTCAGTTGTGTACTGTAAAAGGAATTGTGCAAGAACAGTAATCTGGATCTTCAGGATTGCTGTTCAACAAATGAATTTTTTTCATAAGCAGCAGATATTTTCCTTTTAACTTATTGAAAGTTTTATTCATATATATATA
>NW_009191785.1:0-18574 GCF_000690835.1 Fulmarus glacialis
CGGCTCCCGAGGGAGCGTCGAGACAGACCAGCTTTTGTCTGTGGCCTGGCGTAATCTCCGCGGCCGGCAGCCAGAGCCGCGCTGGGGCGGCCAAATCCCAGTCAGATGAGGAGCTCAGTCCGCAGCTTCCCCGCTCTGGGGGCTGTTAGCCGCGGGGAGCAGCGGGCGAGTGCTGCAGCGGGGAGCTGCGGGCAGGCATGGCACCGAAGCGCAAGGTAATGGCCCGGGCGTTTTCTTTGGTAGCTGAAAGCTACAGCTGGCGGGTGACTAACGGGTACGTTTTCTGCTCTGACTTAAAGAAGAAAGTGCGTGTGCCCTGGTATTAAACATGGGAAAGCTCTCGGTAGCTACTGTAAGGCTTTATGAAAGTTGGACATTTCTGTCATGAAAAAGTCGTGAACCATTGAGAAGAATCCCAGTGGCTAGAGATGGAAGGCAAAAATCTGTGTTTTAATGCAATAATAACTTCATTTCTTTGGCACCTTTTATTCCTGTAGTGTAGTTTACTAAATTTTGCAAAGGAAATCAAATTCAGCCCATACTAAGAATGGAGTACCAGCCCCTGCTGAGAGGGTCTAGCACGCGCAGCAAGGTAAGCAGAACTGTCTTGGCCTCTGAAGATGGATCCTGCAGAGAGTTTGTAGCTTTAACAATGATGCACAAATGTGAAATTCTCTGATTGTTTCATGTTTCCTTTTAAATAAAAATACATTAGATGATCAGGCTTGTAAAGTTTTGTATTTTCCTTAGACACCTAGCTGTGTTAGAAAATGGAAGCTGTAAAAGCACATTTTCTGATTCTTATGTTTTACATTGAATGTAAATTGAATTTTGTTTGTGGCATTGTTTCTGAAATGAGGTGAAAGTGCTCGTAAACTGTCAGGAGTTAAGTAGCTTACAGAACAGATAAGGCTGTTGTCTGTGCTCTAAGAAATCAGGGCCCAAACTCCAATATGACACAACATGTTAGTGTAATGAGCAGACTGATTTGGGCAGGAAGACGAATGGAGGTGTCATAACAAAATGTAAGTTATGTGGTGTATGTTAATGATTCTGGCTTTTTTTGTTAGTTTGTTTGGTCTGAGTGTGCAGTGCCTATATTTACCACCTCTAGTTTTATTTTTTCTACTGTACTCGCTGCAGCCCTTATTTATTACTCTTAATTCATTTCTTTGGTTGTCATTCAGAGAAATACTTTTTATTCTCGGGAAACCGTAAGGAAATATTAATTGGATTTTGCTTTAATAAGATCAATTTCAACTTCTTCTGAACTTCAGTAATGAATGAAGGAAGTTTTGATGAATTATCTTCAGGAAAGACACAGCTCTTTCAGAATACCGTATAGCATCTGGAATAACTCAACATTTTTGGAAACTGGACCAAAAATGAGAATGATGAAGAACTAGTCTACATACCTTACAGTCAGAAATTCAGGGAGTACAAGCTTATAAAAAACCCTATATACAGCCTTTATCTATGAAGGAAGAGGAAATTTGATCACAGAAGTGCCTTTAATATAGGAGACATTGTTGTGTCCAGCTGAAGTTAGACAAAAAGATACTATGAGATGAAAGTAGGACCTAATTTTTAATGGAAGGATTGTTAAATATTTGAACTGGATCTTATTTTTAGTGCTATCATACTCAATAAAAAGTAGAGTCAAGAAGCATCACATCAGAAGGCCAGACTCTGTATAAACCTCTAGAGATCTTCTCTGACCCAGAGGCCTCATCCAAAGTATAATGTTTTATGACCAGTTAGACTCTTGAGATTAGAATGTATCATAATAGTGGTTTCTATTGACCTTAAAACCTCTGAGTCTGTGAATCTATTAATTTTAGTTCCTAAATATTGATTTAGGAGTGGAACTAGGTAATAAATATTGAAAAATTAAAAAATACATGCTAATAGTATTGAATACCAGATTAGATTGAATACTATAATCAGTGAACAATAGATTGTGATTTGAGATACTAAGGTTTAACACCTGCTAACTTGCAGACATCCAGTAATCAACTTAGGGACTTGCTGAGGGAAATAAAATAAGTGTTATTTCTCACCTCTCAGATGAAATGTGAGTCATAGAAAGTAGGATTTGGTTAATTATTATACTGAGTCATCGTGCCTCTAACGCCAAACATAAACAGTCCTAATATTCTTTCATAAAAAGTAGACATCTTGAGCAGCGTGGGTCATGCACAAAGCCTTTACACAGTTCAGTAAATATGCCGTCAGCGGTGCAATGGTTGTGTTGCCTATGCTTAATCTAGATATTTGTAATTGCTGCATCTCTGAAAGACGTTAGTGATCATGGCCAAAGTCAGTGTAAAACGTTTCTCGTGCTGCAGGTGTTTGAGAGTTTACGTAGTTTTCTAAACAAGTACTTTCACTGTTCAAAACTAAATACATGATAATATTTCACCATGATTTTCTCCTAGATATTATATGCATGTGGGTTCAAGGCCTTATCTCTTTTCATGCCTGTTACTCTCTTCTGTTCTCTAGTTCCCCAGCTGGACCTTGTTTCTGGCTGTTTGTGCTGTTGGAATTGGAGGGACCTTTCAGTACGGGTATAATGTTTCCATTATCAATGCACCCACCCAGGTAAAGTATCATCTCTTGTTCACAGGGTTGTTTTACAGTAATGGAGGTATCCTGTCTAATTGGCCGAGAGGCCAAATGCACTTTTACTGCAATCGCAGTGGGAACCAAGGCAGGCTTTCTCTTGTATGAAGGATTCTTGTTGATTTCCAAAATGGTTTCATGTGGATTTGTTTGTGAGTACCTCCATCAGAGGTATTCTGTGTCAGATAAAAGTACCAAATATGCCACATAAATACCTCTGTTAAAGTCTGTTTTAGAAGGATTAACTGAATGAATAAGTAACATCTTCCGGTTACACTTTTGACTAAAATAGCCCAGAATATTAAGAATAGAATAGAACAGAACATTTTCAGTTGGAGGGGACCTACAATGATCATCTAGTCCAACTGTCTGACCACTTCAGGGCTGACCAAAAGTTAAAGCATGTTATTAAGGGCATTGTCCAAATGCCTCTTAAACACTGACAAGTGTGGGGCATCGACCACCTGTCTAGGAAGCCTGTTCCAGTATTTGACCACCCTTTCTGTAAGCTGTCACCACCATTTCTCCTAATGTCAAGTTTAAACCTCCCCTGATGCAGCTTTGAACCGTTCCCACGCATCCCATCACTGGATAACAGGGAGAAAGGATGGTTACAGTTGTCCATCACAAGGCAGCTTACTGAGAAAGATCTTTGAGAGCCAAAGAGTTGCATCTGTAGTGTCTGAGTATCTCAGGTATTTTCACCTACTTGTTATGTTTGCATCCATTGCCATGGCCTTGAGGATTCTGCATGTTTTGTGGATGACTCAAGAGGGTCTGAGCAAATGGTCTTGTGAAAGGGATGGGTATAATTTTCTGCTGTCAGCTGATTTATTTTGTGAAACTGTGAAGATTGAATTTGCTACAACATTGCATGCTTTTTACAAAGGTTAAAAAAAGCTGTTTGTGAAAGAACGTAATATGCTGGAAACAGAGGGAGAATCCAGGAAGTCTGTTCTTCTGCTAAGTCTTTGTTTGCTGCCTAAGAACAGGAGCCTCTGATTACAGATACATGTCCGTTCAAGAGTTTCTGAAGACAAATTTTAGGAAACCAAGCATGTGGAATAACAATTTAAAAGTTCTGATAGATGAATACTGTAAGAAAGGCGGAGAAATACTAGAGTTGCAGAAAGAGATTTTACTATGAGTTGTTGCATTACACTAAGGGAGGGAGATTTAAACCAAGTGTCAGAGTGAGTCTCCCGATAGTAAAATTTGTTAGGTTATGTGAGACATCTGTGCTCTGAGATGTTCCTAAAAAACAGTAGGACTTACCCATCCACCCTGTCTCCCCTTCATTCAGAAGGACCTCAAAGCTCTGTTGTAGCAGTATATGGAAAGGTTATGTTTCTCCTCTAGTGGAATACAGCCTCTCCTGAGGTAGGGTACGAAAGCAAAGCTGCTCAGCAGTTTTTGAGATGTGTGGGGAGTAGCAAATGGTATTGTGGTCAAGGAAGATTCTGCTAGTCATCGGTGTTTTTAATATAATACAACTAAGATGATATCTTTTGTTAGCTCCCAGAATTGGTTTTCAGGATTGAGGTGCAAGTTATTTATAGTGCTACGCTGTAGGACTACACATAATGCTACGTATTCATCATTCTTTCCTATTGCAGCATATACACAGGTTCTTAAATGAAACCTGGACTGGTCGTTATCACAAGGAACTAAATCCAGATTTGCTGACTTTTCTTTGGTCTGTCATTGCTTCTATATTTTCACTTGGAGGCCTGTGTGGAGCCCTTATTGGAGGCAGCATGGCCATTCGGCTAGGCAGGTGAGTTACAGCAGCAGGCATATAGCAGCATGTTTTCCTTTCCTACTTTCTCACTGGAATATAAAGCAAATAAATGGAAAAAGAGTGGGAGAAAATGTACCTCAGGTGACTATAAATGTGTTTCACTTCAAAGCAGAGTTTTCTAGTAGAATTTTATGGTTTGTTCCAATGTGACTTTAAAAGATGAGCCCTGAATTATATATCCAGTCTAGTCTTTCCATTACATGTATTGAAATCTAAGTAGGAGTATGCACATACTGTATGGTAGGAAACACAGATCCCCCATACACATTTGCAGCCTTCATGCCAGGAAGAACATGCTGTGTAATCTGTAACATTTCATGCGCGTTCTGTATAGATACAGCATAAATGAACAAAACCCCACTCCTACCTTGTCAGGCATTTCTGTCATATTTATGCATTATCCTTATGTTTAGACTTTTTTTTTTTTACATGATTCTATAGTTGTATCAGGTACCTGGATTTCCAGTGAATAGGAGTATATTTTCTTCAGGATAAAGCCCATTTTTTCCATATTAACAGAAAGGAACACTTTTTAAAAAACATGTTATTGCAGATTTTCTTAATGTTTTTTTTTTTTCTCCTCTTTAGGAAAGGAGCTCTTTTGATGAATAATATTATAGCAATACTGGCCTCCATTTTAATGGGGATCAGTTTTCCTACAGGATTGTTTGAGTTACTGATTGCTGGAAGGTTTTTGATTGGCATAAATTCAGGTGAATGATTTCCTATTCCTACTTTAAATAAACTATGGTGAATGATAAATGATTGTTACTGCTGATTCTTTAGGTATTACGGTATGTGTTTGTACACTGCTTTGTAGATATGATGACAAAAATGTTCTGTAGTCTAACTTGGAATCTGAAGGCAGCTAAATTAATAGAGAAATTAACTAAGTCCAATTTCCTACATGTTTTGGTTCAGGAGTTCTTTTCAAAGCAAAATCTATTAATAGGAAAATGTTTTTCGATTTACTTGCAGGTATTGGGATCTGTGTGCAGCCTCTGTATATTGGGGAGGTTGCCCCAAAACATCTTAGAGGTGGCATGGCCATGGGGACTTCCATCTTTCTGACTGGGGGGATTCTGACAGGACAAATAATTGGTTTGAGGTTAGAAATGCATTTTTTTTCCTGCCTTGCATTACTCGCATTTAAAGAACTCCAATTCCCTGCAGCTCCCTGCAAAACACTCATTATGGCCATTGTAGCATTAGTAAATCAACTTCACACAGAAAGTCTACCTGTAAGAAGAAAACCCTGCTTTTGTCACCTTATTCCTACAACTGCAAACCATGTGTACCATCTCCCCAGGGAAGCATTCTCAGTTTAGATGGGTCAGCCATAACAGCATCAGTAAAACAGGTACATTTATGCTGAGCTCATATTTTCTGCCAGTTTCTTGCTGGAGACAGTGGATGTTCATAAGACAGAACTTCAGACTCATAATTTCTGTATTGTAGCACTACTGCTGGTTTTGTCCCTTGTGAGATCAGATGAAGTTGCAAGGGACTTTATCCAGTTGGATCTTAAAAAGTTCCAAGAACAAAGACTGCACAACGTCAAGATGAAAAGCTCCTTACATGAAGTCTGCTAGAAGCTTTCCACTGCCCTAAGAGCAACTGCTAGTACCCTGACTAACAGCACATTATCTGTTTTTTCTCTGTCCCTCTACCAAAAGCACTTAGACTTCTCTTTCTTTTTACTTACTAGTAACTTCTTTAGTAACTGATTTTGCTAGATACTTTAGGTGTGAAGTGCTACAAAATAAAGTAGAATATAAACTTCAGACTGCATAATCTAGGGTCAGTATTTAAAATGCAATACACTGTCTATTTCAACAAGTTTACATTGCCTACAACACATCATCCTGCTGATTCCAACTGTACCAATTTTAATGATTCCTTTCTATGCAGTACACCTCCTCGTTCGATCAACTTTGAATGGGAGGTGGGATCAGATGACTTTCTGAGTTCCTTTCTATCCTAAATTATTGTGTGATTCTCAAAAGCAGATGAAAATGCTGCTGCCGACCTTAAGGTGAAGTCCGTATGCTATTACTTTACCGCATCGCTAGAAAACACTGCTTTGGCAAAACTGAAAATAATGGTTAGGACCGACACAGCAATAAGCAGCAGTAAAGTAGTGTTGCTCATCTCTTCCTGAGTGAAACCTGATTTCAGAGTGGCTGGAAGATATTTTCCCAACCTCTTTCTGCTGAGGTTCACAAGATGTAGGTAACTGATTACAAGGGAACTTTTCTCGAAGGACAAACATCTTGCTCCCAAAAGTCTTCTGAATAGTCACCCATAGCTAATTACTTGGGTTTTTTTCCTTCTTTTTCCACACCTCTCCCAGGGAATTACTAGGTGGAGAAACTTATTGGCCTATGTTGCTATCCAGCAGCTGTTTCCCAGCATTTGCCCAGCTTTTATTCCTGCCATGGTTTCCTGAAAGTCCCAGATATCTTCTTATTGACAGAGGTGATGAGCTGAGCTGTGCCAAAGGTAACTTACAGCATTTATACTCTGTGTCTTCAGAAGTGTACAATGAGTATATTGGGTTCCAGATTCTCCTTTTCTCTTTCTCAGCACAGCACAGTTATATCGCCTAGTGCTTTTTGGCCCATGTTTTCCTCCAGTGAGCTTACATGGAAAAAGGGATTGTGGAACTCAGGAGTCTATAAAGGATTGTGAACAAAACTTCATTATCTCATTTCAAATACATGTTCATGTTTTCTCATTCTCTAATTCTCTAATGAAATCTCTAAAGGTTTAATAATTTTCCTCTTGGATGAAGTAACATACCTGAACTACTTAACCTCTCACTGGATTGTTAATTTCTCAGGTCATGTCACAGATGAATATCAGTTACATCAGGTATTTTCTTCCATTCTGTGATACTGTTGTACTTCTCCTATAAGAAATAACAAAAAATAATATAATAAAAAGGAGAGAGCTGTCCTGGTTTCGGCTGGGATAGAGTTAATTTTCTTCCTAGTAGCTGATACAGTGTTTAGCTGCCTGCTGGGTTAAGCCACAACAATAGCATAAGTAGCTGAAAAATTAGAGAGCTTTTTACTGAAAAAGAGGTGATGTTAAACAAGCGATTCATTGGCTATTTAAGCAGAAAACTCCTTATTCTCCATTTCTAAATATTTAGTTATCTTTTAAATACCATTTTCCCCCCTGTTATATCATGTGGGAAAACTATGACTTAAACTTTTTACTTTATCTTTGAGAGATCCTTGGTTGTTCTCCTTTTATTCAAACCCTACTCAAGAAATAACTGTAATGTGACAGATGTGCAGTACTGCATAAATGAGCAAGTGAAGTCTACACACTACAAGAAGAATGTGAAAGACAAAAATTCAGATTAGTTGTGATTTTCTTTATCCTGAAATTACATAGTTCTTTTTATACTACAAGAAGAAACTAAATATCACAAGAGATTTTTTTTCGCAATAGAATGCCAAAAGGAGACACCGAGGTAGCCATTTGTATCCTCACATATCGTGGATAGTAATTTACTTCCTAGAGAGACCCGGTGGAATAATACCAGAGAGTAAAGTATTAGTCACTATAAGTAAGCAGGTCTGATTCATTAATTCAGTTTGAAGGGCTGCTAAATAAATATGAAAAGACCCTCTCTAAAATAATAACTATCTAAGTAATAAAATTGAGAGCACAGAAAAACTTAAAAGAGATTCCAGTGTACAAATCTGGACAATAGAATACTCAATCACATATTTTTCAGAAATGTGTTCAGTGTTTCTACTTCTGCCTGGTATGATCATTCTGATGTAGTTCACAGTGACATAAATGACACTTGTGATCCCTGGATCTTCCATTTAAAATGCTAAATAAATGAGAGAAATGAACAAAGAAAGTTTACCTTGTTAGCATTTGATAGGGTTGTATTTAATTCAATTTTCATTGTATGCATAGATAAAGGAAAAACATTCCTTCTTTTGCTTTTCTTCTTTTAGTTCTTTTGAAGTGCTGTTGATGAGCATATGAATTTTTACCTATCTAGAAAAGGTATTTGTAGATGGAACAGCGTATCTTGTGGAAAGATCTTCAACAAAGGAAGTTAAAGAGGCTTCATTCATGGAAGCCTTTAGGCCAAGCTAAAATTTGTTAGGAATCACAAAAGAGGCAGGGTTCACAGAGAAAGGTGAAATCTTGTCTTGTACTGGGTAATTAAAAAACAAACAGACAAAGAAGTTACGTTTTTAGATAAAGCCATCTGTGCCTGCAGGCCTGTCTCCTTGCCCCCACCCCAAATTTGTCAGCTGATCTAATAAAAATACCTCTCTCTCTTACCTTGCCCAAAAATATTCATAGGCCATCACAACTGCAAAAGCACAGTAACTACAAATGACCTATAGAGTCAGTTCTGTCTAATTTGGAAGCCATGGACAAGATGACCATAATTTCCCTTTTGGATTATGATCTAGTTTGGGCTTCATTAAATGTAATTTTTTTAAATGTAAGTGAAGCTTGCAATCTCCATATCATATTCAAGTCTTTCCCTCTAAATTTTTTTTTAAATAACGTAATCATGGATTATATTTTTTGAAGAATTGTGGTTGCTCCTGAACTGATACTGAAGAGTGGCTAGAGCTTCAAGCTGGTTACGCTGTTAGTGATAACAATAGCATTGGAAAGTTCGCTTTCAGGATCATCAGAAGTTCTGCTGTAGCCCTTAAGTAGACAAAATTGTCACTTATATTTAATCTTGAAGATTTTAGAGGAACTGATGTTCTGTACTTTTAGGTTTCAGGAGCATTAGTAAAGATTTTAGTCTTGCATCCAAATGACTTCTGATAATACTTGCCTTAGAAGAATTACTTATCATCTTTACTCCAGTTCACTAAATGCGTTCCACTGGCAAAATTAAAGACAGGGATATAACAAAAGACTTGATACCTGCCTACAATTTTAGCAAAAGACTTCAAACTGGTTAGAATGTCCTTTAATGAAAAGACTATTTGGAGATCTGTGGTTCAGATATAAAACACTTCAAAATACTTTGCTTGGTGAATATTTCAAAGTCAGATATTCCTGTAAAAAAAGCAAAGTAATGCCACTGAAATCTCCAAATTCACCACAGCAAAAAATGCTGGAAAACCAGCAAGCAAAAAACAAGTCACAAAACAAGTGACTTTTTTCCCAGCTTCCTAAAGCAGGAAGTTTCCATATCCTAGCAAAAGCCAAGTTATTATGGAAAGAGATGATTTTCCAGAAGTTGTGGACAATAGGTAAATGTAAGAGAATTTATTTTCTTCTTTTTTTAGCTTTGAAGAGATTTCATGGTTCTTCAGAGTATCGAAGGGAGATGGAAGACATACAGCGGGAATGTTTTGCCTTAGATGGGGAGAAACCCAAGAAGCCCTGGCAATTATTCACTGATCGTGGTGTGAGATGGCAGCTCATTACTGTGGTTGTGATGACTATGGGCCAACAGCTCAGTGGGATAAATGCTGTAAGATTTCATACATACAAACAGCTTAAATAGTTACTTGATTTCCATCTGTTTTTCAACCTTTTATTAACACAAAGTATCCACATAGAGAAGCTCAGAGAAATGGGATAAGTAGGAAAGAATATCTTTCTATTATTTCTATGTTTCTCTTTTTTAAAATTTTTTTTTCATTTCTGTGTTTCTGGTATGTAAATGTCTTTAAAGAACGACTTACTACTTGTGTTTACATCTTCTAAAAAGTAAAAAAAGGTGGATCAGCTTATCCCATTGTGTCTGGTTTAAGAACGTGAAGTATTATACTCAGTAATTTGAATAATTGTATTTGCTTTTATGATAGCAATATATTTACCTAGACATGAATTTAACAGATTCTTCTTGCTGTTTACATCAAATTAATAACTCACAATATAAAATACATTGAGCTGTATGTTTAGTATGAACTTGACTTTGTTTCCAGCTGACGATTTAACTACCAGGAACGCCCCATTATTTTTTTTGTTCTTACAGATTTATTTCTATGCAACTTACATTTTTGAACAAGCTGGGATCTCAGCAGAAAAAATCCCGTATGTGACACTCGGCACTGGAGCTTGTGAATGCCTCACAGCCCTCACCTGTGTAAGTAACAGTTTATTCTACCTCCTAGTATAGAGAGTAACAATTCTTCTTGAAGAACAACATTGGTAAATATGAGATCAATATAGTAACAGAAAATTATGTCTTGTCCACAGGGTTTACTGATAGACTACATGGGAAGAAGATATCTCATCATTGGGGGTTATCTCCTTATGACCCTTTGGAGCATTGTTTTAACATTCTCTCTGACTTACCAGGTGTAAAGAAGGACTCATTTATATTACATGATATGACTATAGTGAGTGAAAATCTGTGACATCCAAAAGAAGCTGGAAGATAAGAGCTGCATAGGTTTAAACAGCAGCATAAAAAATGACAGCAATTGAAAGATTTGATCAATTCTGCAGCCATATTTCCTTAAAATAAGAGAATGCTCTCAGCTAAGATTTGATCATGTATTTGTCTTAAAGCTGCAGCTGTGTTTAATGCTGACAAAACTAAGTGATGACAAAACAGCGTTTATTCTAGCTTTTAAAGTAATTTTAGGATGAAATACTACATAGTGATGATTTAAGCATCAGGGTCCACTTCAGTCACTTAATTGTAAAGCAAACAATCAAACAAAAAATACTGTGAAGATGCTGAAATTCAAAAGACACTTAAATCCATTAAGTGTAAATTCACAAAAACTATTGGAAACTCACGAGAGATATTCAGTGCCTTAAATTTATCATGCAAAGACAACATCCTGCCTCGCTTTTTGTAGTATAAAGAGATGCATCGTAAATTGTTCTGTATACTGTATCAGCTCAAATAAGGCAGCCCCACAAACCTCCTGAATTGAATGTTTAGAGGAAAACTATCTCTACGTTTGCAGACCATACTGTACTAAATATTTATCGGATAATCCAAGCAAGATACTATAGGTGTAGCTCCAACAGTAAGCAACTCGATTTAGTAAGTATTTGTTGCCTGATAAATCCTTACCTGACAAAGATAGGATTAAAGAGCTGCAATTCTTTCCTTATCCATACCATCAGTGTTTTAAACAGGCGGATCACGTGCAGTCACATTGCAGGTCTGACATCAGTAGGGTTAGGGGCTGCACAGATTGGCAAGCAGGCCACTGAAGAGGCACCTACAGTAATTTCTGTGTGGTTGGAGTAAAGTAAAGTAAGCTGCTAGGCCAGGCAAAAAGTTGAATGAGCCAGCTGTTAGGCAGAGGCCTAGGTTTAATTATTTGATTGTAACTTTTGTAAATTTCTTGGTTTGCTTTTGAATAATAGGATTTCAAGTTTAGGTTTGGTCTTTCTAATGCACCTAGTTCATATGTATATAGTAATCCTAATGTTTCCTTACTGCACTATTGAGATTTATGTATACATAAATAATGTGATGATGAGAAGTCTGTTCATGCTATGAAAGTGCTTAATGACAGCTAACTCATGGGATCAGTATAAAATACCAAAATAAACACTTCCAAAACATTAAACTAGTTACAATGCATAATTGTTATATTCAATTGGTATAAATTTTTAGCCTCGGAGGACTAATTATAAATCTTGACAGAAGTACTAGACTCCATTTAGTAAAAATTATTAAATGAACAGTATTTAATTTCTCTGAAGCAGTACTGTTAAATAAAGTAGCTGTAAACAGCCATGAATGACTGTTGGTCTTAGTTGCAATAAAATAGCAAAAGGAAATGTAACTGTTAAGCCAAACTTTAAAACTGGATTATCAAAATCTGAACTAAACCTTCTCATTCTCTTTTGTTCCAGGAACTGTACTCATGGGTGCCTTATGTGAGCATGACTTCTGTATTTGCCTTCATCTTGAGCTTTGGGTTGGGACCAGGTATTACACAGTAATGAATGTTTTGAAGTGGCGAAATAGTGTCTGGGGCCGGGGGGGAATGTCAGCAGCTCTGCTAAGCCAGGCAGTAAGTATTTACTGTAAGGCTGCTGATGCTCTGGCTAAGGAACACAAGTGAGCCCGTCTCATCAGAACAGATTAGTCTCCCATAGCCTGAAACTGAGCAACACAATTTTTCTGGCATTGGAAATACCACAAATGGACATTTAGCATAATACCTATTCTGTTTCTGAAACTCGTTCCCGCAGGTGGCATAACAAATACCCTGACAGCTGAATTATTTATACAGTCTTCACGTCCTGCTGCTTTCATGATAGGAGGGACTATTAGTTGGATTAGTTTCTTCACAATTGGAATGCTCTTTAAAAAAAAATAACGCATTCTCCTGATTGCCTCACCTCCCATTTAATCTTCTCTGAGGTTCCATCAAATTGCTTTTTCTTATACAGTAACACTTAAACATAGGATCCACACTACCCCTCAACCGAGTATAACTCAATTCAGTCCCTCTTAAAATATATTCTAGATATCAACAAAAAATAATAAAACATGATAAATGAAAATTAAAGGAATGCACGGGGGTAATTTTCATGTTCAGATTAAAAAAATGGAGAAGGTATCAAAACTAGAAAAGCTTAATCAGATATTGAGATTCAAATAACACATTTCTTTATAGTGCCTTGTGTTTTTATGTCAAAGTAAAGTAGAAGTAGTATCTGGGGCTAGTGGTTCAACATCTTGTCTGAGAGCTCACTAAACTTACATACAGAAGGTTCTGTGATCAGGAAGATTATTAGGAAAAACAACATAAACTTTCATTTCTAGCTTTGTATTTTCAGTTTTAGCACTTATTCTTGAAAGCGAAACATGCAGGAACAGCACGCAGCAGGGTATCTTGATTTGACAGTCCTTTCTTTTTGAACTCTGCTTCTCAATAAGATACATTTTTTTTAATGTATGGCATTGAAAAATATTAGTAAACATTCAGAAAAAGATAAATCATATAATCTTAAAATATGTGACAGCTAAGTAGCAAATGCTGACTTGTCACATTACATTGTGAATTGTTTAGTGTGTGTTCAAACGGTTTATATTTTTCTTTTTTTATTAAAAGACTACACGTGTATTGCACAGCACGTGGTAGTCTTTTATCTAAAAAAAAAAATTACATGTAAACTAAGGATAGGTTAAATGTCTTTTTATTAAAAATATCTGAGCAGCAATGTTATGTGTGTGACTGGAAACAAAAAGCTTTTTATTTTCTGAAACCCACTGTTACACTTGAAATGTGTTGCAATCAAATACATTTCATTTTCAGAATGGACTGAAGCAGTATTGTTTTCTGGTGTTCCTACTGGAGTGCTCCTTAGTTGCTGCTTTCCTCTTCCTCATAATTCCTGAGACAAAAAACAAATCTTTTCTGGAAATTAAAAAGGAATTTCACAAGCTTAATTTTGGAAGAAATACAAAAAAAAAGGAAACGGAGCTTTATGAAAGAAGACATGATGAATTTTAAAAAAATTCTGTGTAATTTCACAGCTGTAACAGAACTTTAATGAGAATTATGAACAGCGTCTTCTAGATTAGCAGTGTAATACCATGAACAAGTAGGTTATTAAATCCTCCTGTACATTTAGAGGAAGTTTAATTAAAGGCAAGTTAATCTTCCTGAAATGCTATTAAAAACATACTATATTATACATAGAAGATTCGATGTTTAGATACAACTTGATGTTGTAGGGATGCAGAAATGCCAGGAGAGGGTGTTCAATGAATTCCTCCCCCCTGGCAGATCTCTTCAGATAATTTACTAGCTCTTCTTTTATTTCTAAGCTCCTTCTTCAGATTCGGGTAATCAAGCATATGTTATTGCTTTACTGAATAAAATATTCTGGGGCGTTAAAACCCAAACAAGAACTGACCTATTGAGAAACTGATATTCTGGTTTATATATAAATTGGGGCATTTAGTTGCTGTTTTTCACTTAAATAACTTCTTTGAAAGATTTAAGGACATTTCTCAGCTAGTCCTACTACTGTAACTGTACAAAGACCGTACAGAACCTATCTGAATTACTGCTATTTGTAATAAAGTTTATTAGAAAGAGTTGTTTCCTAAAAGTGACCTAATAAAACAGTTTCTGGGGTTTGAGTTTGGGTTTATTTTTTTGCCTTAACCTAGCATCTTAACATTTTAAACTCTGCAACGGGGTAAAATCTCTTCTAGTTTTGAAGGTCAATTCCCGGCAGCCTGAGATCAACATCACAAAAAGCACTAAGTAGCAGAGAGGACAGATGATAGGAATTAAATACATTTCACTGTTAAAGATTTTTCAAGATGGTCTGATAGTACACACACAAGGAGACCACAGAGAGCTTGAAGGACCTATTGAATGAGCTTTCTGCTTAATCTCCAACATTTCGTCCAGGACTCTTTCTCAACTTAAAATAAATGCTTCATATTTTAATAGTCAAAAAGTAAGAAATCTTAATTACTTAATGTGTTTGCGTGTCTCTCTTGATACTCTTTTCCATACGTGTAACTGCTAGGACAGTAGTCCTACCCTGCCCATTACAACTTTTCCTGGTTGTAAGCATTTCCTGACTCCATCTGTTACTTAATAAGTGCTACAGTAAGCACTGGATTTCTTTTACGTTTATCTTCCTTCTTTCAGAATTAAAGCTTTTAATGAAAACGTAGGAAGCAAACATAATTTTTCTGATTTTTTTATTTTTCTACTAAATCAGCTGTTTAATTGAAAATAACATTAACTCTTACTGGTAAAGGAGGCAGTATCAGGAAGGGATCTTCTTGTTCTTTAGTTTATCCTCTAAGTTTGCAAAGTACTTCATTTTGGCTAGAAGCTTCTTAGCTTCTTGAAGATCATCTGAAATGAAATAAAACATTACTAGTTTACAGAGGGAGGGCTGAATTTTCATTTTCAAAATGAATCTCGAGATTTCAATGACAGCACCTGTTTCAGTACCAAGAATTGCAAGTTGTAAGGACCCATACACTATTAAAACCATGTTGCCTATTATTTTCATCGCGGATGGTTTTGGAACACCTCAACTGAGGTGTTCCATAAAACATGTAAAAATGTACAATTTAGAAAAGAAATGTGACATGAATACCCTTTAATGACTTTTCTATAAAGTGGCTATAGTATTGATGTAGCCACTGGGGAATTTTAAGTATATAGACAAGACAAATTTTTTTAATGTATGTAATTAGACCACCTGCCATCACTGAAAAATGCAAAATACTTGTAGGACTCTGGTACGGTCAGCTCTAAAACTGATATTGAAACAGTTTCTCTTTAAATAATTGGAGGGAAAAGGTGGTTTATCACCTACTGACAAGGTTAGATGCAACACAATCCTTAACTCTCGTAGTACAAAGAGTGACATATTACAAGGTTATAATTCTTCACATACTTTGTGTTTGACTTTTTATAATTGCAACACGCTACTACATAAACCTAACAATAAAAGCATTCCAAGACCCAGGAGAGAAATGTGAAGGTTTCTTCCCAGAGTAAGAAGCTAGTCTGGAATGGTTCAAGCTCCTGCCTATCTACTGGTTGTAGAATAAAGTTATGTTGATTATTGCACAAGAAGTCCCTAAAACCTGAGGCTAAACGGGACATCAGGTCTTTCTTGCCATACAGCTTCAGTGGTAAGCAGCAGAATTGTTCCTGTCTTGACGTTCACTGCAAAGAACAGCACCTGCTACTCTGTTGACAGCTTCAAGTCTACAGAGCAAGATCTCCCAAATTCAAGTTTGAATCCTCAGAATAGTGGTAAGTTTGATTAAGAAAAGAGTCTGTTCTTTCCAGTATTCTGGGAAACAAATGAAAAATTCTTAGCATCTGCATTCACACTTGAAGCGATCATTTTGATGCAAATTGAATTAACTGGAACTTTTGTATTGGATTTTAATTTTTTTTTAAAATTTAATGTGAGGTCCTGAATTTCCTGAGTCAGCAGAAATGTCAGCTTAGAAGTATTTATTCTAAATGCCAAACAAAGAACACTTGTTTATGCAGTATTTCTGTTCTGTAGTTCAGGAAATATTTGCCAATAAGAGAATGTAGGTTTTTTAAGCATATGTAACTGATATGTATGGCAGCTAAATACTTCATAGAAATAGCTACCTCTTTCAAAAGCTGCAGTCACCTCTTCGGTCAGTTCTTCTTGTTTAACTGTAAAACAAATTATTTCATTCACATTTTGTTACATACTTAGTATATTTAATACCACTGCATTCTGATTGTCTGTGGTGGGAAACTTAATTACTAGTCTTACAGTCTTCTGGGAGCTAAGAGAGCTTTCCGTAACATTGCTGTCAATTTTTTTTTACATTGTAATTTCACACAGATATATTTCTTTGTTTAAACAGGTTTACAGACAGCAATTCCAATGCAAATCAACGTTCACTAACTTCCCAGAAATCTAACTTACTTTTGGTGTATCAATTTACCCCTGCTACAGTTAATTTTCTTCTATTCTACTTAGTTTTTATTCTAGTTATTCTAATTGCTTTTGGCACACTATGTTATTGTAAAGAATTAAATATACCAACAAACTCAATATTTTGGGTATCACCAACAATATAAACAAGAAAGTTGCTTGTGTAAGGATAATAACGACTTAATATAATGGTTGCTAAGTTGAAGAAGGTGAAAGAAATATGTTTGTATAAGTGAAGAAATGACTTAATGTTGTCAGTCAAGCATTTTATTAAACTTCATTTTGAGTGGTTCGTTCTTTTAGAACAGGCTACTTGCCCTGAGCTGCTGAAGGTTGAATAAGAAGTTCCTTTTTATAGTCCATATATATATATATATATATATACACACACCTATTTTGCCATCAGAATAGGTACTGTTATACAGATTTTCTCAAGCCAGATTTGATATTTAGGTGGCATAAATCGGTAAAGACGACATTGTTTTTGGGGGGGAAGCTCTTGCAGTGAGTCAATTCAAGACTAATGCAAGTTAGAGATACTAAAAGGAATACATTGAAAAAGCCTTCAGAGAGACTCTCGTATTATACAAGATACAGTAAATTAGTTCTGTACAAAACCCTCAAATCAAAACCTACCTTTAATTAAAGTTTCAATGTCTTCAAGGATAGCCTCATTTTTAGGCTCTGCTAATTTCTCATTAATTTCCATGATTTCTGTGAGAAACACTGAGTCTGCATCACTGTCTGTCTCCTGCGTCGGCTCTACTCCATTCAGCTCCAGCTGGTGAAGAAAATGGGAATTTGGAAATACAAATTCTTACATCTATTTCAATGTGAATTATTTTCTTGACTATTAAGGCTTTTAGTAGGGCTCACTCAGATTCATATCTAATAAACTTCCGGTTTATTCCATGAAACATGCATAAACAGAGTCAGTCTTAAAATTAACAACATAGGTAGACCATAAAAATCAGCAGTTAACCAAAGCAAAAAAAATGTAACGAAGGCTGCAAAGGCCAGACTGAAATTTCAAAGGAACAGCCATGGCCAAACACAATGTGTGATGCAGGAAACAAATCAGTGTAACATGAGCAGCAAATGAGATGGTAATAATCAGTAAAATGTTAAACAAAATAGTGGAAAAGCTGGTTAATTTTCAGACAAGCTT
This sequence comes from Fulmarus glacialis, assembly GCF_000690835.1. Lineage (NCBI taxonomy): Eukaryota > Metazoa > Chordata > Aves > Procellariiformes > Procellariidae > Fulmarus > Fulmarus glacialis. Next base: position 18,000 of record NW_009191785.1, read on the forward strand.
GTTTTCTGTCTCCCTTCAATCCCTGATAATCCTCTTCTTCAGAGGAACACAAATTGGCATATTTATGATGGGAGTCAAAGGTCTGATTCATTACATCAGCACCAGCAGCCCCAGCCACCTATGATTAGTTACAGGAGTATTGAGAAAATACATAATGGACACCTTACTAGATAGAGGCCGCGGCTCAAAGGGTTCAGGAGGGTTTGGTAGGCCTTGTTAATCAAGGAAGAGTGTTGCTCAGAGTAGTACTGTTCTTTCTGCAAATGGACGATAAATAATAGTAACGAGTTAACAAGTGGCAAAATACGTTACGTTTTGTTACCCGCAGAGAAATAGTGTTCCCACAACAATATGTGTGTATAAAACTGAAAGTTCATTTTTAACAGGGATACCAAGAACAGGGAGAGGGCTATTTGGACTTGCAAACTGTGTCATCTCATGCAACTAAGATCTCAAGAACCACAGCAGCCCCTTATCGTCATCCTCCGCCGCAAACCTGTGAGCAGAAGTCTCTTGCAATCATCACGAAACAAAAACTGGAGAGCTCCTATACTCCCAGAACAGGAGGGCGGCGG
>NW_009191786.1:0-15762 GCF_000690835.1 Fulmarus glacialis
TGATTCTATGATTCTATGATTCTAGTTCCCTGCAGCTGCAGACCAGACAACTCATATACCTCCTTTTGTATAATGAACAAGCTGACTATGTTTTGCATCAAGAGATGCTGGTCCCTTATGATCCCAGTAAGAAAAGCACTCAGGCTCTGTAAGGTGTCATTCAAAATGCTATTTATCAGAGCGAGCACTATAAAGAATGAAAAAATAGTACAGATAATCTTACCTCCCTGTAGATGGTGGGAACCCTGAGTTGTGCATCATCAAACAGGCTCCAATCAGCAGGCTGTGCAGACCCCATCCATAGATAGGGCTATACCATTTTGGTCATTCAAGTTATTATAGGATTTTCTTAAAAGAAAACAACTGCATTCATTATTTCTATTATCAAACAGAAAGGATGCTCACACTAAAACGTCCTGGTGCACTGTTAGATAAAGGCAAGGATAAACACAGATGGTGCAATCACCAAGTGGGAGCTGCCTGCAGGCTCCTCTGTTACAAGGATCTTCGTGTGTTTATCCTGCGGCCAGGGGGTATGTGCAGCACAACACAGCCTGAAGGCCACGTTCTACATGCAGCCCAGCGCAGCACAGGCTTGCGCCTACTCAGGTTTACTGCTGTGTGGATCATTAACTCGTCCACGTGCAATGGTCTCCCAGACAGGATCATGACATTATTATGTAACTATTCAAGCTTAAGTCCACTACTCCTCCTATTAGGGAAAATTGCTCCATGCTAATTTCATCCTGCTGATGGCAAGAAGCCTTCTGGCTTCAAGACTAATTTTATTTTTATGGTCATTTTATTTCCATTTATTATGGTATTCTGGTATCCACATTGTCATGCATTTTAAATATTTTGTCTCTCTTCTTTGCAGTTAAACAGCTCATTCATATTCATACCCATGCACAACCTGCTTTTTTCTTTTTTTCTTCGCTACAAAAATCAAGATTCTGTGTTTTCTTTTATAAATTTGTATCTTCATTCCCTTTTCTTTGGCCTTCCTTTTCATACCAGTTCTCACTGAGCTGATGATTAGACAAGGAAACATATTCTAAATAGGGTCCCATCTGTGCTGTGGACATTGACATTACCATAATGTCACCTTTTATTGATTCATTGACTGTTTACTAGAGAAATCTGTTGGTTGCTATTTCCAGGAATATCTAGACCCTACAATTATTAGCAAGACTTATTTTCTAATCTGTACATGATGCAATAAATGCTTCTAATTACAGAAGTCCTGGTCATATTTTTCATTCTAGAATATTAAAAAGATCTCTGTTTAAATCCAGATCCAACCTTGAATTTAAGAATCTCTGTTCTTTTTTTAATGGTGACTTTCACAGTCTTTCCCCAAAGTAATTTTTAGTCCACCAGGATTCTGCCAATATTACTATTTTCAGTTTCATTTCAATTAAAAATGTCCTTAAGTGCATTATACCACAGTATCTGGTTTTATACCTGTTTGCTAAACAACTTACTTGAAGGCAAATAGAGCTGTTTAAGATATTTAAGATCTATTTTTACACAGCTCTGTACATAAAAGTTTTATTTCCATAATGAGACTTTAAAATATGCAATTATAACATCAGCACAGTATATAGTAATTTTGATAACTACTCAGAAAAGTCTCAAAACAGCAAATACAGTTACCATATTACATTGGTTACATATATATCTTCATTTTAAAAGCATGTATCCAGGACTTAAGAAAACACATGACAAAGTATGATGAATAATTTGGCAAATGTTTTTCTATTTCATGGTTATCAATCAATTGCAAATCAATTCACATTTTCCTCACATTGGTGCATTAAAAGCAGGTCAACAAAGAATGGCTGATATCCCATATATGAATTATGAAAAATGCTTACAACCAATCACTTCTACTTTCCCCCTATTGTTAAAACTGTACCAGATAGCCTCTACTTCCCCCAATCCACCCCTGAGCTGTTCATTTGACTTATTACTTTATTTAAAGCTTTTTACATAAAATATTTTGGCAAATACATAAGAGTCTTGGGATTTGATCTGAGACTGTGGAAAGCATATCAAGTGAAGGTTTCTAAACAAGAATTTTCTCAACTCTGAAACACCAAAATCACTGTTTCTAGCTGGTAGTAGGCTAAATGTTGTGACTATAAATACAGCATAGTTAAAATGTTTGAAAAGTGAAATCTACTTATAACAGTGAATGAAATATCTTTATAAATTTGCTATATGTATATGCATGTGGGTGAATGCACATATGTATGTGTGTGCAAGTGTGTACAGATACACACATATATGAAATCATCACGACCTGTAGAACTACTGGAGAAAAACGCATAGGTAGCACAATTACCTGAGGACTTGACAGCAGTACAGTGACTAGAGGGCTCTGTGGCCTGACAAACCCTCTTTTCCAATTTACCTCTTCCTCTGTGTCACTCTGGCTGTACTTCCTTCTATTATTTCTGTGAGAAAACAGGTCTTTCTCTGAAATTCCATTTGGCAAAAAACCTTTGTGAAGTTTTGGTTTTACTTCAATAGGGAAGAAAAACACGTTCTGCACTATTTAATTTTTTATGTCACCTAGCCACCTCTGATCGTCTGCCTGAGTAACTTGTGTGTTGCTTTCTTTCCTCAGAAAAAAACCCTTTTACTCCTTAGCAGTAGACGTAATGTTGCTATATGCTGCAAAACTTTAGCTCATACACTAAGCAGTGTGCTTGTTGTTTCTAATGCTTTGTAGAAAATAAAACATGTTTGTCAGTAAATTTCTGCTTTTTTGAGAAAACACAGGGTAACATGTTATTATGTTGGGTTCTCATGTGTTGCCAAATTGCTCTAAGACCAGGTTTGGATATCAAAATTTAAAATATATACACACAGCCATACATTCAACAACCATGTTTTGCAGCGTTAGTCATAACAAGTGAGAAGCCCAATACTGTAATACGAAAATACAATCATCTACTTCATATCACACATACTCATATTAGACAAGAGCTAAAAAAGATGTCTTTTAAAATTTAAACAAGTTCAGACAGCATAAACAGTCTACATTATCAGTGGGATTTTTTGTCTTGCTACAGTTATAGTATAGTTACAGGAATTCTGTGGTTTTATTTTTTGAAGTTATCAAATTTGAGTTTTGAGACATCTTTCATAGTCCTGTTCAAATCTATCCTTTGACCTTCATTACATTAGATTTCCAGTCATATATTAAAGCAGTGAAGAATATGCACCCATTCTGTTGCAGTAAGTCATTTGGTTCTTGGAAACGACATCACCCCTTTCCTGCCCAGGCACATGGCAGCTTCAAGCAGAATCCAATGCAATGATTTAGGATACTTTTCCTTCTGTCACAGTAAACTCTGGGCATTGTTCCAGTAAATCAGAAATAGAGCTAGTAATGTCAGTGTTGAGATTATCTCATTAAACAGTACATGAGCAGGAAGAGAAGAGAGACTACAGATTGCAGAAAAACAGGGATCGTTAATCACAGAGTCCCCGTCTACTGAAGCATAACAAATGAGAACAGCTGGTCTCCGATAAGTCTACATGATTTTAATTGATGGAAGCTGTTAAGAAAAAAAGTGTGTATACATAGAAAAAGTATACACATGTAAAAATGCAATTTTTTTTACATTGAAGTCAATTTCAGTATTTCAATGTTATCCTGGTAGTAAAGAGTCATTCAAAATAGCTTGATCAATATTGAGATAAAAAGGTTTTAAACTCATTATAGTAAGAATGTATATATAAACACAGATTTGTGTCTGTTGCAGCAAACGGGATTAAATACTAGCATATCTTTAGTTTACTTTTCTAACAGCTATGTAAAGTTAAGCTGTTTAGCAAAAGACAAGTTTCAACCTTTCATCTTTGAGCTAAGTCCCAATTTACTTTTTTGAAACTGTGAAATTGGGAAGCAAAAACTGTGTTTTCGATTTATAGCTTCAGTGTTGGGTGAAAGGATAGAGAGAAACTCTACCCTTAGGTGTTGGGTTTTTTTTTTAATGTAGGTGCTACAAAATCAATGAAAGAAATAAATTTAAAACTTTCTCTTTTGAGAACATCATCTCCCTCTTCCATGCTTTGTTTTTTGGCTTTCTTTCATTGCTAAGAAACTCAGTAGCTATTATTGTGGTCTGTATTGCCCATCACTGTCACTATGCTTGGTATTACAACTCCATTTTTACTTAACCTTTAAAGAAATTAATGGAGAACAAGTGAAGTGCTACAAATAAGAAATCGTGATTTCACAAGCCAGTGGACAAGAGAAAAACCATGTACGTTGTCTTTCCTCTAAAGATGAAAGCAGGACTCTGTTTGCCAACCCTGTTTCATTAATTTGCTCACTTCACTGATTTTATGGAACTTTTATTCTCATTTTTGTTGTCTAATGACCTTGAGTTGGCATCAGAAACAAATTGGAAGCCAATGGAAAATATTCTGGTTTCTTCCAGCATCTTTTTCTTTTTAAGGAAGCACGTTTCCATGAAATTTCCTTGTCTTTTTTCCTTGGGTCCGAGCCTGCACGTTACACCTGTTCAATCTACTGCATTACTGTTGTGTAATACTGAAGATCTAGCCAGGGAGAGTATGCCACTGTCATTGTCAGTGATCCTGTTCCCATATGCAAGACATCCCAATGAATTTACAGTCAAAACCTTAAAAGGGAGTTGACAAAAGAGGGTGTCTCCTTGCTGTGCATTTGTCCAAGAAGAAGGAAGGTAATTTTCTGTCATTCTGAAGATTAAACAAATCATTAGCAGCACAGGCTACAAAAGTTGTCATCCCCTTGCACACTGGGATTTCAAAAGTGATTTTTAAGTTGTTCTGAAGCTCCAGTAATGCCAGTTAACATGATGCAGTGCTGCTGCTGAGGCAGATAGCGATTGAGTTACCGAGGGTGTGAATTTAAATGCATGTATCTCATACTATAGGAAGTTATCATGCAGCTGTCTTTTCATATGTATTATGGGATGTTGAACCAGGATGATCTTCTATGGAGTTGTAAGAAGGTTAGTTATAAGAAATAAAGCTGGTAAAAACCAAAGGGCCTGTTGCATGCTGCATACTTTGACTGTCCTTGTAAAGTGCTCATGATAACCTCATAAGCTTTTATCTAAATACATAAATTCAGTCTGTATTCAAGGGAGATCTCCAGGTTTACTAATGTAATAAAATGTAATGCATCTAGTATGTTTTTGAACATGCTTTTTATGATTTGTTCTAGGTTCTTTTGAGTTAACTGTTTGTAAATAATTTATGTTAACACCCATTATAAATGCTCATGTAGTTGCTACACTAACATTTTGTGTAGTTACATAAGCATTTGTGTCCTAAACCAAGTATTTATGGAATGCTATAAACTATTAATTACAGTTGTGATGCAAATTCATTTGAAATAGTAAGCTCACATTTCAAGAATGGGCCTACCTTTAGGCTTATAGGATTATTTCACCTGTCCAGAAGTTTTTCACAGGAACTTCTAGCTTTTGAAGAAACAGAGGAACAGCCTGCTTTTACTCTTGATTGTTTTAATAGGAAAGAAGGAAAATGAGGAACCGAATATGCTATTGATAGTGCTTTGCTTTGCACTTTATATTTTAGTTTTTAACACTTTAAAGGATTAATAATCAGTCCCAATTTCTAAAAATCAGGATGCTTCAGAATGCCAATAGATCCAAAGAAAAAAGAAACCCAGCTAGGGACAAAGCCAAAACATCTTGAGAAACAAATAGTTTTTCAACTGCATTTCTTAAAATTTTACAAATTTTTTTCTGCTTCTTGTATTCCTCTTTCTTGCATACAGGCTTGTTTAAGTATAATATTTCAGGTAAGAGACATCGTGAAAAATGCGTATATCTTAAACACTTTGAAAGCAGCAGTGGACTGCCAGCCAGTTGACATGTCTAAATAATTTGCAGGAGAATAGCTGCATAAGCTTTTTTGCTTTGTCAAAACAAGTAACTATATAAGGTATCTATCAGCACTATTTAAGCCTATTTGCCTAAAATGAAAAGTCAAAATGTTTTTTCAACTTTTTTTCCAAGTAGAATTTATAGAAATGAGGAGGGGTGTGTGTCTGTTAATTATATACGGCGTGTTCACAAATAGCTAGAAGAATACTTTGCTTATGATATATTTATGTTGAAATTATAGTTTAGAGATGGAATCCTGATTTGTTGTACCTCAGCATTTGTAGGGAATCTTCCATCATTGAAATGCTTTAAATCAAGACAGGTGTCTTTTAGTAAATTGTTCTAGTTCAAGCGGTAATTGATTTGAAGAAATCCTATGGCCTGTGTTAAGCAGAAGAGAGGAGCCCCAAATGTTTATTTCTTATATTAAAATCCACAGATAAAGTTATCGCTGTTGTACAAATAATGACCGTAATGAATACTTGTAGCTAAAGTGATATAAAATAAAGATGAATAAAACTGTTTTGTGAACTGATTGGGTAAGCTGAATAATCTGAGATACCAACTTGAAAGGGACGTTGGCAAACAGATGTATAGCACCAGAAAGTGAGTTACCACTGTATTGACTCCTTATTTAATTGCCTCATGTAAAGCAATTCATTTTACTGTCTTTTTCTTTAAAACGTTGTTTGCTACAGACTACTTCAAGAGATCTAAGCTTAAGTAATGTCTTCAAGTGGTCCTACTGTTTGCTGGTATTGATAGTTCAGTCAGGAAATAGGCTCAGTAGCATGTGAGCTAAATGATGACTTGTTTCACAGTATTTAATTGTAAATAATTTGTGACTTTCATTAATAATTTATTGCTAGAGATGATTCATTGAATAGTTACAAACAGAATAGTCACATTCAGCTCCTGACTAATTTGATGGAAAACCAGAACTAAGTTCTAATTATTACACTCTTCGTTAGATATTCTTCACCTACCCAGTTCTATCATAAACTTTAATTGTAGTGTATGCACTATAGTCTTAAAACAACAAAGAATATTTGAGCAGTCTGTATAACACTCAACTGGCAAAAATCCAGAGATGGAAATGTTCATGCAGTATTTTGAGAATATGATTAACCTTAATATTCCTCTTGTGTTCAGATATGCCTAAATAACAATGGAGTTTAATACTCCAATGCCTTTGTTATGCTGTCACCAGAATCCAATGCAATTTATGTACAATGTGTTTTCAGCTCTACTTCACTTTCTTCTATATAAGTAATTCAAACATAAATAAGAAGGACCAATTGATTTTAATTCAAAATAAGTGTTGAGTGATGATGCTAGCAGAAAATATATGTGAAACAGAAGATTTTTCTTAACTTAAATTAAAACTAAATCACACTTTTAAAAAACAGGTGGACCACAAGAATCAGTCTCAAAGGCATGTTTGGTTCATTCGCTTGTCTGCTAGCATCTGCGTGAGTGGGCCTACTGTAAATTTTTGAAATTATCTTGTGTTGTATGTGGAGAATCTAGTTTGAATAGGAGAAAGTTTCATGTTGTGATATAGTATCACCAAGACCCTGAAAGGAAAAACTGTCCAGATGTATTGACTGCTATATATTCCATTTGACTCTTAGTCATGCCAATTAGTAATTTAAAGCATTTCCTGTACTCTTACGTCAGCTCTAGAGACTGTGCATACACTTCAAGTAAATTAAACTAAAAGTTTAAGTTAAACATTGGAAATCCTAATAATGGAGTTCATCTTGGATTTCTGCCTTCCTAGGGCTTCCTGGTATATAATCACTCAAACAGTCCATGTTGCAGGGGAAACTCTGTTATCATTACTATGCACAGATCCAGCTCACATCTATCTGGGGAACTGCACAACCATCAGCTGGAAACATATCACATGATATGAGTGGCAGACTGCATGGATTGCTGCTGTTGTGCATGTCTTTTACATGTCTTACATAGCTGATGAGCTCCGAATTTATATATAGTCCAGGGAGAAGACTAAATACCTCCAGAGGCCAAATAGCTCATAATTTACATCTTTTGCGTGATCTGCTGGAGACAACTTCTTTTCTTCATTGTCTATAGCTTTAGCCTGTGCTTCTATTTCGGCACTTCAGGTCAGCTACAAATTACTTTGCTTGAATATCTGTCTAGATGTTCCTGTGTGAGTTTCATGACTTAAAGCAATAAACTCAGCTATAACATTCCCTTGTGAACTGACAGAAAAGCAACTTGACACTTTCTGAGAACACTGGCTAGCCAGAAGCTCCCTCAGAAGGGGCAGCCTGCTTTCAACCACTGGAGAAGGAGGGGCACTAGATGACTCTGGTCTTCTTTGTATGTCAATGAGGACTTTTCATATTACTTTTGTTCAAAAATGCCAACAGGTTAAGGGAGGGAAGAAGGGAAAATATAAATTTATTTGCAGTTTTAATGTCAAGGAATGAGCAGTTAAACAACTAAATTGGAAAAACTGTTCATAATTTTTGACAAAAAAGCATTTTGACAAAAAAACTCCCCCCTTCCGCATCTCTCCCCACCCTTGACCAGGAATAGTGTTCCAGGAAATTTTTTCATACTAAAAATAGAAGAACAAAAATAACAAAGCAGATCCAGAAGGAAATGTTCTCAAAATTATCTCTTATTTTTCAGAGAACAATATGATTAGTGTAATAAAGATGATTTTAAGCCCTCTGAGAGCTTTTACTAGTATTTCAGAGAGTATAGCAATCTAAAGTTGTAGTAATCTACTAATATGCAATGATTTTCTTTGGTCAGGGTTGTTAGACTGTAGAGTGTTGTGATTTTCTGAAAAATATACCTTTTCAAGATTTGCTAGTCAGAATATATTCCTTTCTAAAATGAGATTCAGTTTTTTGACAATGCCTGTTTAAGTTATTCCATTATGTCTCTTATATTGCTTACATAATTTTAGAAATGTTTTCAGGACTTTTGCTAAAGAGTTTTTGCTTAATAAATTCTGATTTAGGTGTTTTATTTGGCACCTATTGATTTTTTTAAAAATTACATTTTATATCCTGTTTTGTGTTTTGAATACATTGGAAAACTGATACAATGTTCCAGACCATTTTGGCAGCATAGGAACACCTTTTTTGGTATCAGTCCATGTTTTTTACTATTTCTTATAATGGCCAATGAAATTCATATTGTGGTTTGCTGCTAAGAATGTATAATATCCGCATTTCCATGTGACTTTCTGTAAGTGATCAACGCTGAGCAAATTCTCAGGTCTCCATTTAATTGGGTTCCATGGTATCTCAATCAGACTGACAGTCTGATTAAATTTTGACAGAAGCACTTCATACTGGCATAAATCACTACAACCCCTACCTTCTTAAGAAGAAAAATAGCCTTTCTTTCTGGCTAATTGACTGTTTTTTGTAAAGGCATCAAAGGACATCTTAATTTGTTTGTGGAATACATGACTAATAGAGGGATACCTTTCACCCACAATGAAAACCGTGATGAAACTTCATTGAAATGAGACTTCATTGTTTTCTCTTGAAGAAACCGTTATGTAATTTCAGTACTTACTGAAATGGAAGATGTTCATTAAAAATCTGTGTCTTGCTTCAAAGCTTTCAATCCTCAAAGTCAAGTTAATATTTTCTGTAAAAGTGAAAAGTCAATAATACATACAGCAGTTTGCATTTAATTTACATAATGTGAAAGAAAACTACTTCAGAACAGTGCATACTTTTCTGAGAATATGAAAATCATATGGCTTTGTTTGGTGAAGCCTAGCTATGTATCATATTAAAATGCCTAGTGATCCCTATGCTCTAATAGACTTGTTACATATCTGGATTGTCTTTAAAGGAATAGCATTTTCTTTTAAGCTTACATATGTAAAAGGTGTTATTTGATAATGTGTAGTAACAGTTTGGGTAAACAATGAAGACTCATAGGGTAGTTTTCATTGTGGAAGAAGGAACATGCAGAATACTTTCTTATCTGGCTGTCCCATAAATCTATCAAAACAAAATGAAATTATTTGAGAGGAAATAGCTGAGCTTAGGAAGACAGTGAAATTTGTGGTCATTTCCTTCGTTCTTTAGCAACATCTATTTCTCTTCTGGTCCTTCATACTATATCTCCAGACTTAGTAGCTACTGGTGCCTGGGATTTCAGATAGGCCAGCATGAAAATAAGTCTAGTAACTGATGGCCAGTGGTTAGTACTTTAGTCTGATTTTTCTCTTACTGTAGGACCTTGCTCTTTCAACATTATTTTTTGAAATTTTAAACCCAAGGCAAGCAAATGGAGGACATGCAGTAGCTGAGAAATTAGACACCCACTTAGTCTGATGGTTGTTGTGGCAGTACATGCTAGAAGTCATAACCTAGAAGCAAATTTCAAAAAGGGAAAAAAGCAGACCAAAGGAGCCTCATATTGTGCCTGAGGTGATTTTGAGACTTTATTCATAATCAGAGTATTGGATTCAGTCGTGCGCTTTGGAGACCAACTTTTCCGCCATACACCATACTGGCTTGTGGATGGATTTATGAGAGTACTGAAAATTAGTGTGGTCCTAGGTGGACTTGAACCTGCTTAGTCTGATGACACAACTGCAAGAATTTGGAGTAGCAGCATTCAAGTCAACTAGGGTTCACTTTGTAACTCATGAGTTATTTGGCAGTCACCAGACAGATACATTTTCAACCCTTTCAAAGTTGGCTTTGACAAGTATTTTCTCTTCCTGTAATTTAAGTTTACTACAAACAAGTGCTGAATGAACATCAGCCTGAAGTGGTTAAGAGGATTTATCAACCAGAGACTAAAGAGGTTTTTGCATGGGCTGGGACCGAAAAGAGCATGCATGTGGAGTTTGGAGTGCAAGAAAGAAAATTAGAGCTAGTACAGAAATGCAAGAAATAAAAAAAAAATGGACTAAATATGAATCTAGCCAGAATTGTAACAAATGATGTGTCTGAAGAGAAAACAAAAGAAATGGAGTTGATTAGTTTAAGGAGAAGGATCAGGAAAAATGTGAAAACCAGCTTCATGTTTGTAAAACTACAAAGTGAAAAGGGCAAATTGTTCCTTTGCATCTGTTATGAACAGAACAATAAGATAATAGCTTTAACTCCAGCAAGAAATATGTAGGTGGCATACACCTTCTGCATTTTTTTCTGTCAGATATTTGTCGATCTGACTGCACCCACAAGTACTAAGTTGCTGGTGGAAGGCATTTTCAGTTATGCATACTAAACTGTAATTCCCATTCTCAAAGCAATTCTCTTTAAAAACTTGGTTCTCTTTCCACTAAAGGCAGTGGAATTATTGCCAAAATTAGACAACTAATGGTGAAATTTAACCTTATACAGATGGATAGCACAAAGCCTGTATTATACTTAAGTCTCACTTGAATCAACAAAACAGGATTTCTGTGAAGGATAAGCCTTATTCTGGATTCATGATTCAGTGATAATTTTCCCCATAAATTAGAATGTGAAGACTGCGTATTTCAACTGTGTTCAATCCAGTGTGATGAATAAGGCCAAAAAAAAATTTTGCTCATTTGAATGCATTCAGCGTTAATGTTCTGACACTTGATTAGATACTTGGAAAACTGCAGAACTATCCAAGTACCGTCTAGAATCTGTTTGGAATCTTTTTGTTTGTTGAGAGTATCTTACAGGGAACAATTAAAGAAAGTATGTGAAATTTGTATAAATATTAAACAATTCCTTTAATTCAAAGGGTGGCAAATGTTCTAGTCAGAGTACTTTACATGACTGAGAGGGCCAAATTACTGGACAATAGCCAGCACCCCTCTCAGTCCTTTATAATTAATTCAGAAAGATTGCTGTACCATAAGAATAAAAAAATTGAAATATGTATGTTCTTAAATACTGTTTATACATTTGTGGGGGAGGAAGGTATAAGGATAAAAATTATTGCATAGCTGTTAAATCAAGTTTGTACATAAAAGCTAGAAATAGCCTGCTTGTGGAGCTGAATGGTAAATATAGTAACGTATGGCACACCAAGCAAAATACCTGCTTTTTGACAAAATTTCTGAGGCTATATCATAAGATCAGATTAAGTCTCAGTCTCTGTAGGTAGCATGCATTCCATTATATTTTAGCAGCAAATGGTTTTATATTTCTTACAGATCTAGTTTTGGTTGAGTGTCTGTAATATCTATATAATAATTATAATATCAGAGAAACCTGAATCTACTCATTCATCATTTGTGAAAACTTTTATATATTATCATGAGAAACTGTCATGATATCTTTCCAAGCTAATACAGGACTGGTTCATCACCCTGTAAGAATGATGAGTGTAGGATTCAGTGTGTCTTATGATATAATACTTAACTGCACTTGGTAATGCTCTTACCTGGTGCCCTATGCTCCAGGATAGCCAATAAAGTGGATGTTTTCTTGTGTGAATGATGGTGTTACACTTCTGTTGTACAAAACATTAATCCTGCTGATGTCCATTAACTTCTGTTTGTTGAACTGGAAAAATTGCTTATTCTAAGAAAGGAAATAAGAAAGGCTAACTTGAGAGTCTTGGATACTATCATAATGCAATTTACATATTCATGGAAATAACATGACTTAGTTCAGTGCTCAAGTAATACAGCTCTCTTTTTCCTGCCCTTAATACAGGCAGGCAGGATGGCCCTGTTTTGTTTCATGTTCTCTTTCATGGTTTTTCTGGAGATGACCCCCAAAACCTGCACGTTCTTCAGAATGCTGTGTCTGCTGGGCAGGCTTTTCTCAAGTTGGAAAGAACAATTATTTCATCTGCAAAAGTGTTAAAAAATATTTTTGATACAGTATTCAGTCACCTCTTTTGTTTTTCGTTTCCAGGATTACTTACTGCCATCTACCTTTCCAGAGTAAATGGCTATATGTTGGAACAGAGAGGGGAAACACACACATTGTAAATATTGAGTCCTTCATCCTTTCTGGATATGTTATCATGTGGAACAAGGCAATAGAACTGTAAGTGCAGCCTTTTTTGCATTTGTGTCTGTGGTCATTTTCGTAGCTGTCTAAGATTCATTTTTAAGAATCATTTGTTTTTACAAATATTAACAAATCTTTTGAAAACCTTTTATTTTAATGAATGCATGTGCAGTATTAACTGTTTTGTTACAGGACATTAGGAATTCAGATTTATGATGGAGACCATGTAATTATATTTTATCTAAAAGAAAAAGTTATTTGGCAATCTGTTTAACTATGAAGTTCCATGAAATACAGACAATCACTAATCTCACAAATTCAGATTTTGCTATTTTTATGAGGATAGCTTGATCACCATCTCCTCCAAATAGGCTATAAAGAGAATAATGGAGTATGTTGGCCCTAAGACTGTAAGGAGAACTTTTCTTGATTGAACTGTAGAATCATTTAGATGAGAAGGGACTGGAGGTCTCTAGACCAAGCCTCCTGCTCAACACAGGGCTAATTTCAAAGTTAAATCAGGCTCGTCAAAACCTGATGAAGTTATAGGAAAGGTAACGAGTGTCTGTTAAATGACAGTTCTCTGACAGGCTAACACAGGTGCCTGTGTCATGGATATGGAATGGAGGGAGACTTATGTAAAAGTCTGACTGGGATAAATCTATGGTTCCTGCAAGTAAAAGCCACAACAGAAACGAAAAATTATTTCTCTGCTGTTTCCTCTGTAAAGTTCCAGCAAGAGGAACTGCTGTGGGCAAACTCATAATATTTCATGCAGTTTGTGAGGCATCTGCTTCATGTTGTGAGGAAACTGTAACCTCTGGTAGTAAACTGAAATTCACCAAGCTCAGTGAACCAAGACGACGGTATCTAAGAATAGGGCTACAGGCCTACAGGGGTGGATCTAATGATCATATTGATAGCAACCACTTTTCTCCAAAATTCTCCCCTTTGCCTTTTTTTTCCCCACTATTATTACTGACTTTCACTAATCACTGTGTCCCCCAGGCTGACAAAACTGATGCCTCGTTTTCTTTCTTCCCCTCTGTCCCCACCAAACTTCATAAACACAGTCATAAAAATCTAATTTTATTGTCAAAGGAGATAAAAACAAGGATTCAAATGGTAATCAGGATTCGGACAGTCTGCTGGTAAATCTTTCGTCCAGTTCTAAATTTTGGAATGTTTGTTTGTCCTGCCTTTGTAAGACACTGCTCAGCTCTGCTCAGTAGTTTTGGCTGAAAAATTACTGCTGGAAAGCGTGGTTTAATCAAAACCAGAATTAATATGTTCATTTTGATGAGTTCTTCAGGTGAGAAGTATCGTAATTATTTTCTCTTTCTCACTTTGTTTTGGTGATGTTGACATATTAGAGGGTTTTTTGATTCCTAAATTTTAAAATGTATATATATACTATATTGAGTAGATAACACCTTTGAGGTTTTGAGAACAACACATTTTCATTTTGTGTGCATTTGGAATTTTCTTTCCTCCAGATGTTAGGATGTTTCTATTCTGTATGGAAATAAATCTGAAAGTTTTTTATGAAATGAAAGCCTTCCACTAAGTTTCACTTCCTAATTCTTTCAAAATTCTTTTGGATAAGTCTTTTTTTTTTAATGGCCACAACAGACCTTTTTCATGAGAACAGAATAGAATTATTCTATTTCTTCAATGAAAAGTATGTGGGAAATAAGGGCTGCCTACTAACAAGCTTCACTACTGAGTTGCTGAGATAGGCTAGATGCTGTGCAAGAAGCTACCTCTCTAGAACCTTTTAGTAAACAAGCAGTCTCTCCTAAGGATCTTCTTTGTATTACCTATGCAGGAGTATACCTAGATTTTCCTAAATTTTTCTTCCATAAGTTGTGAAAGGTAATGACAACATAATAGGGATGGGCTTTGTCACCTCAAGTACTTGGAGATGCTGCATGGTTACCATAATAGTTTCTTCTTCTAAAAAGCTAGTTTGCCACGTACTGTTTTGATGACAGTTGAGCACAGATATTCATTCATTACTGCTTCTAGTTCTATCAACCTTACAAGTACAACTTGATCCCTGTAAGCAGTGTGCTAGTCTAAGAAGGCTGTATCCTCTCCATTCAATCTCATCATATACTTCTTTATATGGAATGGAGGAAGTTGTCCTTGCATGTATTACACAGGTAGACAGGGGATGCTGTGTGTCTCCAGATTAAATTCTCTGTATTAGAGTAAGAGGTTGGTGAGGATAATGGTGATGTTTGCCACAGCAGGCGCCTTTAACAAATGCGCTGCTGAAGTTGAAACTAGGTGACTTTTCTCAGTAAAGTAATTTGAACCCTCTCTGGAGTATGACATAAGATAATACAAACTGTGATGTCTCTTCCAGTACTATTGCTTTCTTGCAGGAAAAATGTAGCTTAGATTAGCTTTTAAAGGGAATGTTATTAACTCTAAGTGTACTTCATGAACTACTACTTATGGTAGTAGACTTTCCTTTAGAATCGTACTGAGACGTATTTTTGAGAGAACAATTTTATTTTGGGCCATGGGTATGTTCTTATTTGATTATATTTTTTAATCTTCACATCATTTTCACACAATCTTCACATAATTTTCACATTTTAGTATTATAGAATTATTACGATGTTCATTGTTGGAAGGCCCCTTTGGAATTTTCTAGACCAACTTCCTGCTCACAGTTAGATCAGCTATGAGACCAGGTTGTTCAGGGCTTTATAGGTTCAAAGGGCCTGTTGATGTTAGGTACTTTCAAAGATTAAAGAAAATAGAAAAACGTATGTGTGTAAAACTTCAGGAATAGCTTCAGGCTTACCATGAACCAAGTAAGAGGTAATAGTGCTCATAACATTGTTTTTCATTCTGAGTGTCGTGGTTTA
>NW_009191787.1:0-12649 GCF_000690835.1 Fulmarus glacialis
GGGGGCGGGGGCGGCGGGGAAGGTTTGTGCTTTTGTCAAAAAAGATCCAGCTGGTGACATTTTAAATAAGCTGTTGCTTTAGTATTTTCTAGAGAAGACTGACCAATCAAAATACCACTTTAACCTTTTCCCTATTTTTTGTGTATGTTCTTCATATTCTCTGTATTTCCCCTCACTCACATACAGCAGCTAACTGCTTCCTGGTCAACACACAGAAATGAAACATCTCCCAAGTGGAGTTCAAAATGTCAAGAAAGTGAGCAAAAGCGGATTTTCTTCTCTAAGCTGAAAGATACATTTTCCTAGAGGTTTTTTATATTCGTTGCTTATCTTTGTCAAAATAAAATACTGTCTTCATGCATAAACATCTGGCTGTGAAATATTTCGATACGACCAGAACTAAAATTAGTATTGCCATAAATGGATTAATGAAATAAAAAACTGTTGGTCAGTTGTTTTCAGATCACAAAGCAGGAACAAGTAGGTAGTTTTAAAAATATACAATAGCATTCTATTAACAAGTACAACTTACTTTAGCTCTCAGCAGAGTGATATTTTTGATTGTATAAAGCCTTTTACATGAAGATGCCAACATGCTAATTATAACCTCTATTTTGACACTGAAGCACAGAAAGGCTAAATGGCAAAGCACATCAGCAGCACAGATGAAAATGGAAGCCAAACTTCCTGAGTCGGTGTCGCTTGATATCACTCAATACCAATGCTGTCACTTTTGCAAGAGCCTTTGAAGCCACATCATAGTTTCTGGATTAACTTGAATTTCTCCACTCTAGACTGACCAATGGAGAGCAGTAAAAAGAAGATAGTGTTTCCACAATGTCTAAAAGCCAGTAATATAAAATGCAAAAAGGCATCTAGCAAGTTTTCGAAAAGTGTTTGAGGCTAAATCCCTTCAGGCCTGGACAGTCAAATTAATCTGTGGTGTTAGCTTTAATTACCCTAAAAACAGAGTGAAAGGGCCCTAGCACGGGCTAGCAATCCCATGTGTATAATTGTACATCCTGTTCTGAAAATCATGTCATTATGAGAAGAACTGCTCAGCCTGGTTAGATTCAGGTTAGATTAGTGTGAGCATGATTCCGTGCTCCACCATTACACCATCTTTTGGCTGGAGAGACCTCCAGCCAACTATACCAACTCTGAGTGACAGCAAACTGGTTCTACATCCTCACACAGGAACTGGATTTTCAGACAGTGTTAAACAGCACATGTTCTCTGAAGTCAATAGCCCTAGAAGAACTGAGAAAGCCGATTCTCTGAACAAAGACATCTGCGCTGGTCCAAAAGCCATGGAGAGACAGCGCCATTCAACCAGAGACAAAACCCCCTCTTTGTAGGGCCATGCTTATGCCTCAGATTACGTGTTTTTTCCTGAAGCTGCCACCACCTAAGGTTTACCTCATGGTTAGCGTGAGAAGACAGGAAAACAGCAGTAGGGCAAACAATAGAAGAACAAATGGGAAGAAAATGTATTTTATTCACTCACCCTAGTGACTGAAAGACCTCTAGATGACTTCATGTCATTAACACAGGCATTCAAAATTCCAGTGTCCACAAATGAACCCATTCATAACTAAAAATAGGTCTATGTCTTCTGACCTTCTCAATATGTATGTTCCAACCAGTTTGGGCTCCTTCTATCATCCCTTTTTTAATTATTTGATGACACACTTTGTTCTTGGATTTGGCTCTTACTAATCTAAAATTCATTACTTTTTTTGTCCTATGAAAAACTTTCAGACTTAATCTAAGGAACTTTACCAAAAAGCTAATTTATACTGCATTGAAGTTCACCTCAATTCTTTGTTTTCTCATATCTCCTACTTCTAAGTAAACTAGCTCCAGCATGCATAGAATGGGGAAGATTCCTGTAGCCTGAGACAACCAAAATGCAGGATTTTCGTGCAGATAGCTCTTCCATTGATCCACAAAGCCACTTTCATTTATTTATTGATTTTATAATATTAATCCTTTATATAATAGCAACAGTGACAGTGGAATTAAACTTTGTGACTGGAAAATGGTCTCCTGCTTTGAAAATGAATGTCTCAGCCTCACCTAAGCATTTATTTTATATAACTTCACTTATAGCGCCTCAACATTTAACTTGCTGTGGGAGACCATTATCCACTCACAGTGTTCAATTTCATTTGCCTCACTCCTCACTTATGCCACATAAAATTAACATCAGCCAATCAGGCAGCTGGAGGCTGAGCTGTCTTTTGTTGTTATTTACTGCTGATCATCTTTTAAAACATCAATAAATAAATAACTATTTTAGTTAAAAAAGTACTGCCAGTGTTTCTTGACTGGAACATGCAACAAGCTTTCCTCCTCCAAAATTATCTAGTCTTGAGAAGAAAAAAAAAAAAAAAAAGAAAGAAAAAAAAAGAAAGAAAAAAAAGGACAATTACTACTGCATTAATATCTATCAAAAAGGTGACAGTGTTTACATTAATCTTTGTAAAAAGCAAGATGAAAAAATTGCAAATAAAATCATCACACAGAAAAAAATCTGCCCTGACATTTACCCTAACATTTCCTGTGACAATGATTTCTTTGGTTGGGATTATTTCTTTTAACCCATTCACTACTTTTCACCCAATAGTTTTGTGTACCTCTTAACAAAAGAGAAAACAGTTTCAAGGTGCAGAAGCTCAGGAGTTCATTCTCTCCCATTTTTCTAATTATTAGATGCTTTAGGTGCCAAGAACTATTCATAACATTAACTTAATATCTGGAATGGTGGTGATATGTCCCCATCCTGAAAACAGAAATATATTATCCAACATAATTTTAGATGTTATAGCTAGCTACATAACTGTCCAAATTGAAAAATCTTTCCTTTGTGATAGCTAGTGGGCAATGAGTTGGAAATAGAAATTATCTGATATCTGATATATAATCTGTGGTTATTTCTGTATATTACTTTGACTTCTGCGTGCATTCAGTATCTCTACATTGCTGTGTTCTGAGGACATGAATACAAGAGCCATCAGTTAATTTGCTCTTTGCCCATGCATTATTGTTGTGTATAAGGGCTGGAAGGAATGTCCTGTGAGGAGTGGCTAAGGACTTTGGGTTCATCTAGTTTGGAGAAAAGGAGGCTGAGGGGCAACCTCATTGCTCTCTACAGCTTCCTGAGGAGGGGGAGTAGAGAGGGAGGTGCTGATCTCTTCTCCCTGGGATCCAGTGACAGGACGCCTGGGAATGGCTTAAAGCTGCATCAGGGAAGGTTCAGATTTGACATTAGGAAACATTTCTTTACCGAGAAGGTGGTCGAACACTGGAACAGGCTTCCCAGAGAGGTGGTCAATGCCCCATTCCTGTCAGTGTTTAAGAGACATTTGGACAATGCCCCCAATAACATGCTTTAGCTTTTGATCAGCTCTGGTCAGACAATTGAACTAGATGATCATTGTAGGTCCCTTCCAAATGAAATATTCTACTCTTCTATTCTATTCTATTCTATTCTATTCTATTCTATTCTATTCTACAATTATGTTATGTCTATTTGTATTTATGCTCTCTCATGACACAAAGGGCTGAATGCAAAAAAAAAAGGGCTTAAGGACCTAAATAAACAGTATCTAAACTTTCAAAGTAAGCAGCTTGAAACCCACTCCTCAGCAGCTGCCTGAGTCTAGTGACAGTTCAGTGTTAGTGGAGCTCCCTGCCTTTTAAGGAGTCCCTCCCTGGACATATACAGAAGCATATCAGGTTAGACAGTGCAGAGCAATAGAGTACCTGCTTTATACATAAGTTCATTTAAGAGCCAGAGACAGGACATTACTCTCAGCAGATTCCCTAGTGCAGTCCATTTTAACCCAAAACTATGTGACCAGACTCCAGAAGATTCAGTAGCTGCCACATCTGTGTTTAAAAACAGTAAAATAATAAAAAAAAAATCTATCTTCTGCTTGTTATATCTTTTCCTCAGGTGGACACCTAGTCATCAAGCTAGTGAATCTGTATTGCTATTTTTTTAAACGAACAAATAATGAATTATTTTAAGCACAATAGCACAACCTATACATTCTCCAACCTAGAGAGGGAAGACAGGAAGAAAATCTAAGCATAAAAGTTCTTCACCGTGGCCGTTGCTTCGATTTGCCCTAAAAGTTGTGTTGTTCTTTACTAGGTATCTTTTACAATCCCTCACAGAGATGTTAGGAGCCTATAAAGAGTTGTAAAACTACTGGATGTTTGGGTAATATTTGTAAAGAATGAAGAAATTTCATTTATAATTAACAGACATTTTTAACACTTACAGCAATTCTGATCCAGCAAGCAAAATACAAGATTTGTTAGTCTCTCTGACAATTATAACACTTCTTTTATAAGAACATAAAGGTCCCTAAACATAACACAGAAACACTTTCAATTCTCAAACATTAATTATGGCTCTATAAGTCTCAGTATATTTTGATAGCTTATCAAAAAGAACTGAGGATGCTAAATAATGACATCTGCAGTCCAGGTGCCCTCATATGTATTACGGACGTAGTTTTTGTGCTTGGACATTATTCTCTGACTGCCTCCTGATCTTGCATTGCAAGCACCATGAAACTTTCATGTAATAAGAAGGCAGCTATTTATCCTTCACATGAAGCGTAAACTTGTATTTTAAAGCAAAGTCTGCCAACACAACCTATGCATGATGTTTCCATAATAAGGGCAATGTTGGACTAAGAACACAAAGAAGACATCTAGATTTATTCCACTTGCAGCCTTTTCCAGCCATCTAAAACTAATCAGAATAATTTTAAATCTATAATGATATGTGAGAAAGTTTAACATTACCCCACACATGGCAAGAGCTGCTACAGTAGTATATAAATCCTATTTAATTTTATCAGACACAGGGTGGTCTATTAAAAAGGATAAAAGGTGCAAATTCTATTACAATATTCCTCTTGGAAAGATAACACAAACTTTTTTTCCCTGGCTTTTAATCCAGCTTTTGCACAGCTTCAATGTTTTCCTCTCATTTGAAAACAGGGTGTTCATATAATTTATTTTGTAAAACTGTATTGTGACTATAAGCCAAATTCTCAGAGTAAATTTGTGCATGTTGGAAGCTTACAATTAAGTTCTTTAAAAGTAAAACCCATGTAGTTCCTGATGAAGAACGGACTGAATTAAGCCTTCGTTCAGAAAAATAGTAGTTCACCTGTGCTGGTTAGGTCCTTTTGTAACATTCAGTTGAGCTATTTTTAAGTTACATATTGAGTTTAAAGTTGACCTGAACAGTAGTTTTCAAGTTTATGTTTCTTTCTTTAGCCCTAAAAAGGAATATTGGACCTACTATTGGATTTCTTCATACTTATTTTCTCCTTTGTTTTTTTTTTTTTTTCCAAGGAATAATTTTGACAGATTTGCTAGATAGGTGAAATAGGCAGAGCAGTGGTTTTGTCAACCCTCACTGAAATTATGGGAGGATTAGCACTAAACTGAAGAAAGGATTTAGCCCTCAACAAATTAGGCCCAGCTGTGCCAAATTTTTAATCACTTGCTCCACAGAATGGAATCCAAATACCGGAGTTTAATGTTTCGGAACAGTACAACAAATACCTAACCTAAAAGATCCTTGAAACCCCACCCATCTAAGCTTTAATCACATGTAACCATGCTGGATCCAAAGTCCAGAACATAATCCTAGAAGTCAGAAAACACTATTATTTCAAAAGACTAAGTAAAGATGACAGAGATCTACTGACACTGCCCATCTTTCATACAATGCCATGAAGAAAACAAGCAGTTAAAAACCTAGCTTTGAGTCATTCCTCCAGTAGGAAGGAATAAAATCTATGTTTCTCAGTAAAGTGTGATATCTGAAAGGCTGCTAGCAACTTTAAAGAAGAACATACCTTACTGACACTGTGGAGATTGGGCAGCAGCAGAAAGGAATGAAAAATTCATGTGTTTAGTGAGATCCCGACTGCAATTTTGCAGCCAGTCCTTCAGCAGAGAGAGAGAAGCCCCAGGTCTAGCTGAGTAAGGCCTAACACTTTTCAAGCTGAAGTTTGGAATAAGATATCTAAACATACTTTTGGATCCACACCTTCTCCTTCGCAAAGAAAAATGTATTTCCATGTAGTTAAATTAAATTAATATTAACAAGAACACCTTGTTCCTAAATAATTGGCAGAAGTGTGAACAGAAATCAATTTCCCTTATGGCTATTTAGCTTTTTACTCCTCGATACACCTGATGTGGTAAGACTACAAGTTTTTTATTCAAAATACACAAGATCTGAATTTAAATGTAATGTGACAAAGAGTTGTTTTTTGTAAATGTTGTTGCATTGCTGTATATATCATAAAGCAGCACAACAAAACATATCTAGGTTTTTATTAAGTAGCGGGGATGATAAGTGGAAGAACTATTCCCATCACTCTGAGACGCATTTTGGGATCTGCGGCACTGTTTTATGCAGGCACAAGAAGTCAGTTTATTTGTGGTGTTCTGGTATGATGTTGGTGTTTCGTTGTATTATGTCAAACAAATTCAATTTATCAATACAAAATTCCCTCTCAACATTCACTAATTGATGGGGTTACATCTGTTTCAAAGATCAGAGTGACGTGGATAGAACTAAGTTCCCAGATCAGCACACACTTTAAATTAAAGTTGCTCGGAGACTGCTGTAATTTTAGTGTTGGAGTATATTTAAACCATAATTCTTTAAAACAAACAAATGAATCAATAACCCACCCACACCCCCACCCAAAAAAAAAAAAAAAAACCCAAACATTAAAATATCTAATGGGTATAGGTGCATCATATTCTGGTTACCCATGCAGGACCCTCTAATTTAAAGAGGATTGGAGAGTCAGGCCTGATACAGTCTCTTAGAAGATGGATCTGAATGCCTTCCTTGTATGAAATACTTTCTGTTCAGCTCCTTCCATTGCAAATAGGCCACTGTACACGCTGCTGCTTCAAAAGCAGGACATTATTTTTGGTCATTACTTATTTTCTTTTTTTTTTTAAAAAGAGACATAGACATCTTTCCTCAGGAGATGGGAAGAGACATTTCTATACAGCCCGGAGAGGGGCATCCGATTCCCAGAGAGTGGAAGGGATTTTGGCATATTTGTAGCATTCCTTAATGTCATTTCAGGCAGTGCCTTGCTGAACATACAAGACATTATGCATCCCATTCTGGGAAGCCTTTTTTTCTTGTGTCAGAAGCCTAATGCAGAACTATAGATTTCAGTCTGAATTCCAGTGCTTAAAAATTGAAAGTTGCATTGCTTAAAAATTAGGAGTTGCATTACTCAGCCTTGCAAATGTTGTATCTTCAAAGATTTTAAACTTACTTTCATTACAGCTCAAAACTCTTCCAAAAAGTGCAAAAACCAGCATAAAAGTATTTACTCTCAAGAGCTGGTCAGGCAAACAGACAAAAATATATCAGGTAACTGAAGCAGCATGGAACTTTATATGATTCTGAAGTTTCAGACAGAAAATAAAAATTACTTTATTTTAAGTCTTGGAAAAAATGTACTAGCAAATGAGCATTTTTACTTATTTAATTCCTTCATCTCTATTTGGAAAGCTTTTCAAAACAAACTACCTGGCACTGAAGCTGTATAGTGCACATAGTTTGATAACAGTCTAAAAATTAAGGGCTTAAAATTAAAGAAACAACAGTGTTTAATCATTAATAATGCTAACTGAACCACTTTGATTAGAAAAAAGGCTCCTAAAGTTTCTCAATTGCCATCTATTAAGTCAATAATATCTGCAGGGTATAACATTTTCAAAGGATAATGGTCTCCAGGTGAAACCAAGATACTTGTTTTCATAGGAGACAATTTTTTTTTTTTTCTGGCAGAATTATTTGCCATTGAATTAACTTTTCTTACACAGAATTGTTATTACTACGAATAGTTAATACACTCTGGCATCTGTTTGCTTATTGAGCTTTTTAGTGAACTGTCTAATCACATAGTTAATACTATCAAAGATATCTGAAGTACATACACCATACAAACATATTTAAAATAATAGAGAACTCACTCCCTGCTGCTTGACATCTTAGCTTTCATAGGGATTTGAACCTAAGCAAAGTGAGTGTAAAGTACACAGGAAGCACTGCCAACATCTTCTGCTCACACTGGAACATTCTTCATCTCTTTTTTTAATCATAGGGAACAAGGTGCTATGGAAATTTGGACCCAAATTTTCAATATTGCAGTGAGATCTTATGAAATTATTCTGGACATTAGAGAGATGGTTTTCAAGGCTTACGAATTTGCCTTTGTATCATTAGCCAATATTTCCTTCATGCTTGCTGCTTCATCTTTTTCACACCATATCATTCTGTCACAAGCAAGGACTTGTATAAGGCTGGGATCAAAAAAGACAGTCAAAGCAAACCAAGGTCTGGAAACAGAGCTGTCAAATGGCAAGTGTCTTGCTTTTTAAAGAGGCAATGCAAGTGTATGGCTCAACTTCTGGGCATGGGTAAATTTTACATAGCAATGTACAGTCTGGAACAAGCGGCCGCTGAGATCCAGACTTGCACAAAGACTCTTGGGATACCTGCAACTAACATATATGTTAACCAAAGTAACTGCAAGACTTCCTTACAGATCAGTGGTCAGGACAAACCTCCTCTCCCTTTCATATCCCTGTCCAATAAGACTCATGCACAATCTTTCTGTAGAGAAGCTTATTTGGACCTCAGCTGCGAAAGGAGAAGTTCACAGCTAGCCATTGGGCTGGCAGTCTATGCAAAACCTGGGAAAGAAAAACTGTAATCAGAGTGACAGCCAGAGACCACGGTGGCTGTAGCCACTTATTTCTCACCCCCATCCCTCCCAATTCACTCAGAACGAAGTCAGGGGAATGAGGCAATGCTGACAGCTGTCTGTTTACCTGGCTGCCCACAGGATCTTCAGGAAAGCAGCCAGGAGAGCAAGTGTTCATGCTGAAGTTTCTTGAGGTGTAGTGGACATTTCTTGTTGCACACACCAAATGTTTTGGCATTTGAGGTGATTTTAAACCACTTGTTAAAGATATCAAAGTTCCCTGAGTGCTCTGCAGGCTGAGCACTCCAAGAAGACAGACCTAGGACATGATTCAAGGCCTGGCTGCTCAACCAAGATTTCCCACGCTACCAAGGTGTTCTTATTTAGCTCTGTGTCAGGGGTACAACTAAGACTATAAACACTGATTAAATTATTCAGGCATTACGTTTGAACTATGGAAGGAATTGAGCAATGTGTTTTTATGCTTCCTGAGCTCTTGCTTTTATTCTAGCCACTTAATACTACACAGTTCTTGTCCAGGTGATTTCTGTTTTCTTCTCTATTCCTCCAAATAGTCAGCTCTCATTTTCAAGGAGGCTGTTCTCTGTCATCCCTTCAGAGTCTTCCTCTTATCCACCCACCAAGCAGCAGAGAAGAAGAAAAATATGGGGGTTTTTTAGGTGCTTACAGAGAGAACATTCAAGGGAAATGAGAGGCGAGAGACTGGTTACGTCCTTGTTTTAGCTGGAGATAGGATCTTGGAGAGAAGAAATATGTTTTCTTCACATCCTCCAAGCTGATGCAAGAAAAGTAGAGCACAGTTATTTCTAAGATAAGAATAAGCCTTTAGTGGTGCCTATACTTTGGAGATAGTCTAGCAGCTTATGCACATTACAGGAAAGTCCAATGTTACACACACAAATGGTTTGAAAACAGCCTTAATGTGGACAGCACAGAATGGACAGAAAAACCTTCCACAGTTATGCAGCCCTGCAGCACCGAAGTAGGTTTTACTGAAAGAGAAAACAATCTCTTCCATTGACTTTAATATTAAAGCTTTTGTCTACTTCAAGGCACTTATTGCACCAATGCAGCCATAGTAGTGCAAATACTAGTGCAGAACAGGGTTTGCCAATGTGATTTCATACTAGGATAAATCTCTGTAGTTTGTCTAGCTTTCCCTGCAAAGAAAAGGGAACATCTCTGAAACTGGGAGTGGACGTAAATTGTTGATCTGTGTGAAAGCTGTAATGTTGAACGTTGTCAAGTCTGCATCAGCTTACAACTATGAGCTAATTTTTGTATCTTTGCTAACAGGTTACATTTTCTATGAAATTTTTTTAGGTTGACTTTTTTATTGAAGTAGAAGGTGCCTAATTGGATTCTTCTACCCCTAAATTTATTAACAAGATCTTGGTTTGCCCTCGTATGAATGGGAGATAGGTCCAGAAGTGCTGTTTTTATTGGATTTATTTTATTGCCTTTTTTTACTTCATGAACAGGAAACAGGAGCCAAACATTTAGCAACCTTATTGGTCCACAAAAATTTTATCTAGCAAAATGGATAAAACAAGAGGATTTCCATTGCTACATCTTGCAATGGACTGACATTTGGCAGTGAACAACCTTTCTAAAGTTCAGGCACTGCATTAAAAAGAAGATTATAAAGGTCATCATTAGAATTGAGGAGGGAAACTTATTCAGCATTTCAATTACTGAGCTACATGAGTGGCAGTAAGAAATAATAGACACAAATTAGTACTATTGAGTGTTCCTAAGTATCTATTCAGCAGCCTTGAAAAGTGATTTGTGTTTGGATACTGTCATAAATTTGGAAACATTCAAATAAGCTCACTGTTCTGTCTCTACTTTCTCAAAATTCAGTTGCCAAATAATTTTGTCAATGCAAAATTATGGACCTTGAATATTCTCCTTGTTAGTCTGATTGCACCCCTATTAGCATTTTTCTGCACTTTTTTCCTTGCTGTGGGCATATACAATTTATTGAAAGCATTCTTACAATTTACAATCCAACAAAATAAACAGCAAGGCACCTTCCATAAAATTTTATATTTTTAATTAGCCCACAGAGACTGCGAATACTGAATGCTGTAATGATTTATGCAATAAATCACTTAGGGGATGCCATTAGTGAATACGGTAGCCTTACAGTATACACATAAAATAATTGCCATGTGGTTGTCACTACAAGAAAAGGAAAGTCCATGTGTTACAAATATGGTGAGTCCTACAGATGCTGATGAACTTGGAGGGAATCTTTATCTAAATATTAGAAGTGAATAATGTTTATCGTCCTTCCTCCATCCACTACAAATAATGTCTTAAACAAAGTTATATTTTCCTCACTGTCTTAAGTGTTAACTGAAAGAAAATGTGGAGGTATTATCATGATGAAAATGTGTTTATCATTGACTGTATTGTCAGGGGCAGGAGAGAGAGTGCAAAATATTGTTTAGGCTAGGCTTTTCATCTTGTTTCCTATAGTCTAAATCATGCTTAAAATAAAGCAAAACAAAACCAAAGACCAAAAGCCTCAACAAACCAAACAGCACATCTTTGAGGCCAAGTTACGTTTATCACGGTAACTGAGATATTGCTGAATGAATTTCAGCAGTATTCAGCTGTCATATTTACTCAGATGAACTGATAAATCTGTAATGGCTGAAAGACAGCAATTGATTTATGAGTTTGTCGGAATGGAATGGAATGGAACCACTGAAAATGCCCTTATTAAAAATCTGCAATTTTTCACAAGGACTTGCTTACCTTAATAAACATGAGAATAAGTTTGATTTCACTCAGAATTAATGTAGTTTGAAATTGAAATGAGTTTCATTTCCTTCTTCCAGGAGATCTGCTGACATTTTTAGTGTAACCTCTAAGCCTATGGAAAATAAATGAAACTGAAAAAGGAAAATAAGATAAATTTTCCATAATTTGCACAATGAATATATTTGATGAGGTAAAAATCAATTAAATTTAGAAAATATTAATTTTGTACAGGACCAAGCTGTTTGTTTTCCAACATCAATAGCCACTGTCATTATTGTAGCTGAAGAAATCTGAGTATCATATAAATTAAGAGGTAAGTTTCTTAAATACATACTCATTTTAACAAACTTTCCCTTTCCCTCATTGTCACCTACCCACACTGCAACTGGAAAGATATCCTCAGTGTGATATGAGGATATTATACTAAATACATACCCAGATGATAATATAATACAGACAGACATTCTTCTACTCTCAAGAGAGAAATATGTCTAATCATAGTATTGCAGGCTTCCACCTGGACAACATGACAACACTTCTGGTTGATCTTGTAAAACTGCTTGTAACACGAGATACTTACACATCCTTGTAAAACAGTGTACACTTCTAGCAAAAACATGTTTTCTGAAGAAGAAAATAAATACCTTGTTCTTCATCCATAATGCCACACTTTTGCTTAAAGAAATAAAGAAAAGCAATGCTTTTTTCTTATTTTTATATAATTCAGCCTCAGTTTTCTCAAATTTTTTCAGAACACAAATATTAGGCCTTACATAGTGAAAGAAAAATCTCTTCTTGTGCTATACAGAATTTACTGTGATGTCCCTTTTGCCTTTGAGGAACAGTCAGAAAATCATTTCTTTTGTCCACAGTTAAGTTGGTTGGAATAGGAAGAAAATGGACATAACAGAGTCTTGCCATGTCAAGGACCTGTTCATTCTGTTTCACTTCCCGGTCCAACATTTCTCCCAACTACTGCATGCAAGAGCTGTAAGGAAAAATAAAGTGCCAAAATTCACCACATTCACACCAAAAAAACACCCCAAAATCAAAAAATAAAAAAAAAAGGGAAA
>NW_009191787.1:12680-14209 GCF_000690835.1 Fulmarus glacialis
AAAGAGAAGGTTGGTTTGATTTATGAGATTAAACTCATATACATACTCTGGAATTCAAAAATAGAGCAACAATATGGTAATCTTTGAAATAAATGATACAATATATCTTCAAGTGATAGCTTCCCATAAATATTGGATATAAGTCTATGTTTACATTACAGCAAAGATCTAATTTTAAGTAAACCAGTGGTATAAAGCACAGTTCTGCTTCCATTTTTTGCAGCACACTATAAGTAGCCCAAAGCCAGTTAAAAAATGAAGTTTGACTCCCACAATCAGGGTATGTATTCTGTACTTATTTATTTTCTTTAGCAGATGCTGTGCTGACATTTCAACTCTCTGACTTGTCACCTCCAGAGGCTGTGTAATCCTTCCCCAAGGAGGACCAGAAAACAAAAAAGTAGACATAGAATCAGTGAAAGATAAACATAGAATAATCACCCTTGTTATTGAACAAAAACTTAATGCACACTGAAGAAATAAAACAGCAAAAAAAAAAGTCCATAACAAACCAGAGGGGTATAATATCCACTCATGTTGGCATGGGGGATAAGATATGCTCTTGCCAGGGGTACTAAAATGAGAACTCCAATGAAGCAACACAGGACAGCGTCGAATTGCAAATGAGGGAGACTGCATCCACTTAAAGATAAATTCAGTGAAAAAAAGCTTCATTAGAAAAAAACAATTTCAGACAAAGAAGTTGGGTAGTATTCGGGCTCTATGGTAACTGAGACTGCATAATTTACTAATTTGGAGGTTGAAACATCATTCAAAGGCTTAGTGCAGGTAAACCTCAAAAACATGAGACTAAACATTAAACTTTAGATTGCCATAAATTTCAGTGCCTTAAGCCTTATCTAAAGCTAATTGTTGATTGAAAGATTCTTATGTACTTCAATGTCTGTCATGGTAGGCCTTTGCTTGCTGTGTGAAGGCACTGTATAAAACCTCGAGACGCTGAATGACTGAGCAAATAAATCCGTGTTCAAAGTCAACTTCTTCTGGATGGCAACTGCCAGCCAGGGAGAAAAGCTCTCCCAGGCAGAGGAAGATTTTCTTGTTTGCAACAAGCAATCATCACAGCTGAAAAGGCCTCCACTGACAGATGTACCTTCTGTCTCTATACCGTAAAAACATCCAGAAGAGCTTCTTAGTAGACTCATTTAAGCTTGAGAGCTGTATTCAACACATGTAAGCATACATGGGACATATGTGGGACAAAACACAGAATCAATAAAAGCTGGAAAGCATTGTCCAGAGTAACATGCAGGTCAGGTAACAGGACAGCAATCCACTCCCTCTTCTGTGTTGAAACCTGTTTTGCATGCAAGGTGGGTTGAACACCTGTTGAGAGCAGAGCTGCAGTCTTCATTGTCATACTTAGTGAAAAAAATTCAGATGTCAGAGTAGTCTCTCGATTTATTTATTTTGGTATAGAGACTTTGGGATCAGGAGATGGGCAAGGTGTCTTTTTCTTTCTTCTTTCTTAAATTTATTTCAAATATATTTATTTATTTATTACATAA
>NW_009191788.1:0-5250 GCF_000690835.1 Fulmarus glacialis
ATTTAATTAAATTATATTTAATTAAAGCAGGTTTCCATGTTAGTGTAACTGATAGATTTCTTAAACTTACCTAGTCATGGAGGAAGAGTTCTATATTCAATGTAAGGATGAATTCAGCTGGTAGAGCTTTAGTATTTACTGAAACTAATGTTCAGGGGCACTTTCTGCTGGTCTATAGCTATGAATTTCACTGTAGCATTAATAATGCTTTTGCAGTAAAGCTTTATCCATGGTATTCTGGCATATTCTTGGTATTGTTAGAACATTTTTTCATGATAAATCATCAAAAGCACCTTGTAAGAGTAGATGAGATGTTCTCTTGCATGTATGAATAAAACTGATGTGAACACACTTGGTTTGAGGCCTTTTTTATCTTGGCATTGTAGTAGCAAGTGTGTTATTTTTTACCAAATTACTGAATTTCAGTTTGTTAGCTAAATCTAGGCTGGGAGACAGAAGCAGTCAGTATAAATCATTAGTAGAGATACAACTTAAGTCTTCTAACTGAGGATCTGTATTCCAGGCTTAAGGGTATGTGCTAAGTTTTAGTTGGAACAGATGGTTTGACATGCTCTTGGCCAGTTCTTTACTTGTTTAGCCCTTTGCTTGTAGTCTCGCTTGCTCTCTTTCTCTCAGAGTTGTTACTCGGGCTAGTAAGGCACTGCAATCTTCTCAAAAATTGAGAGCCCAGCAAATTGCTTGCTTCTTTCTGTGTAATTGTGACTTTTGAGGCTGAGCTGACAAGCTGTGGAATTGAGGAACATGTATATGTTCTTGCAAATACTTAAACTTCCAAGGATATATTCCGATGGGTTAGACTTAGGCAAACTAATATGCTTTGAGAGGAATGTGGTGGTAGTTTTGGACAACTGTAGCATGAGTACATCCTTCTGGGACTCTTGCAACCAAGAAATTGTAAATTATGCCTTGTTGCTGCCATATTGTAGTATCAATATAGAATATATGCATATAGGACATGCAATGTATGAGGACATTTACCTATCAAATGTTGTATCAGTGCTTAACAATATATCTTTCTTCATTGATCTGGGCAACTGTAAAAATGCAAACTGGAATGCAGCTGCAAGGCAGTGGAGCTGTTGGTAAGCTGGGCAGCTTCTGATGCTGCTGGATGGGTGGAGACATTCCAAGCTGCTTTACTTTCCTATATGCATTCCTGAAATGACAGTCAATGGAAAGCATGGCATAAGAGTGGCAGCATTCCTCAGCTGTTTCCTTTCTAGTAATTTCAAGACTGTAAGGTTAGAACAAGAAGGCAAAAGATGATCAGGGTACTTGGGGGTAGGGGGAGAAGCATTTCTGGATTTTTTTTTTTTTTTTTTTTTAATGCTTTGTTTTGACAAGACCTGGTACCCAGCTTTTCTGTCTCAGTTGTTTTTTTGAGAACACTGAATCAGCCACTGTGCTTATCCTGGAAACACTGAATCTTTGATGACTCATTCACAAAACCAAAATTAGAGCAATATGATGAAGTCTTTGAACAAGACTGTTTCCCATTTATGCCTGAGTGGTGTTAGCACTTACCCCGTTAACAATATATTTCTTAGACTAATGGCTTTTAAAGGTCTGTTAAACAGAGTGAAGAGTGGAGTTGGCTTTAAGAAGAGGGTGAAACCCCTGAAAAAAAAACTTGACCAGCAAATGCAGCCTCATTTTGGGCCTACACACAGAAGTACATTTGTCTTCAAGGCTGCAAGTAAATAGTCCTTATACTACTGTAACTTCCGAATACTTTAATTTACATTTGGTCTATAACTGGCACATAAGCATCTATTTTGATATTAAAATATCTGCAAGCTGTGGTTGTTAGAAATGGTTCCAGCTCTGAAACATTCTGTCAGGGGCCAAGTCTCACTGATATTTTTTTTTTTTTTTTTTAAATCAGTCTGAAATGTCCTTTGATTTATTTTCCCATGTTATGATTGTAATTCATGGTCTTGAGTTCAAACTATGGCAGCTTGCTTTGACAGGATCAGTTAGCCAGCCAGTGGTGACTACTATGAAAGTTTTAGTTCTGGGGTGTTTATTTATTTAGTTTTGCTGTTTTACTGTCCTGATAGTGAAGCTAGGAGAGTAACCAAAGTATCTTCTATATACATACTTGAGTACTTGAGGTTTCTTGTACATCAGGGGATTACATGCAACTCTTGGCCTGTGTTGTGGATCTGAAATATATATATGCCACTTTTCATATGAATTTCATTTTCCTGTTATTTTTTTGGTTCTTTCACAGAATGACTAAGATGAATGTTAGCAACATGAAACCTGTTTGTCAATAGTTCTGCTTCAAACTTACAGGATGAACTTACCTAACAGTATTTTTCTTAAAATTTCACACTTGAATTGAGTATTTGTCTAAGGCAAAATAACAATATCTTCATCTAGTAACAAAGGTGAACACAGCTGGCAAGCGTGTACACTGGTGTGTGTGTGTGGTCAGTGCTACCTTCTGAAACACTTAACTTGGATGAAGCTTTCACTGAGAAGCTGCATTCCTCTGTCAAATCTGGGATCCTTGTGGGCCCCTCTTGAAACCAAAATACTGTCTCGGACTTCTGGCTTTGAAACTTTTGGCTTACTAATGTCCTGAAATTTGCTATAGCATTCTTGATTGAAAACCTATACTTCCGTCACTGAAGTGGAAAATTTGTTATTTTAAAGCTGCGAAGCATGTCATCCCAAGTTTTAACAAAAGTGTTGTTGCTTGCAGTATGTTCACAAATGCATGGAATTGTACTTGAATGAGTAGGCTTAATTAAGTGAATAATCTTAATTAAATCAATGAGAGTTTTCCAAAAGTGTGCCCCCACCCCCATTCCAGAGATGAAACAATCCAAAGCTATTGGTATTATCTCCTCAATCAGTCTTAATTTTGACTACCTTCCCCGTATTCTATAAAATACAAGTAACCCTGCTTACTGTTGTTGCAGCATTGTTATTTTTTTATCTAGTTACAAAAAGTCAAGAACTCTTAAACTTGTTTTACTAACCTGTTCTTTGGAAATGCTTTCAAATCTATCCAACCTGGTGCTTTAGGAGCCGAACTTCCTGCAAACTTGGGCAAAAATGAATTGCCTTAGGTTTTAATCAAAGTGAGAAGTGAAGATTGGGGTGACAGCGTTGTGCCTGTGGGCCAAATTGGGACTCCTGTTGTTAAGTAATAATCTCATTTCTATCAAACCATGTAAAACAATGTTTTTGGAAAGCTTGCCAAACTTCACAATTTGCTACCACTTTTATTTTGTTCAACTACTGCAACTTTAATTATTTTAAGTCCTAATTATAAAGATTCCCCCCCTGCCCTGAGGAGTATGTGCTTTGTCTCCTACTCAATGGAAAATAAAAGTTTAACACTTTATCTCTTTAAGAAGAATTTTTGTGTAACATCAGTTTCTTGGCTTCTGAGTAGAGCAGAGCAGAGAGAGTGGGTTGCGCTAACACTGTGGCTGTCAGTGGGTTTTTGTTTGTGAATCTCTCTGGATGTGCCTTTCTGGTCACTCATTTTCTTCTTGCTTGCAGACAACTTATCCAAATGCTTGGCATTTTTATCTCTGTATAGCTACACTTGTATGTTTGTAATAGTGGTACTGAATGCTAATACTTGCATGTCACAGTGCTTATAGGGTATTTGTGTGCTTAGTAAGAGAAAAAACTTCTCCCCCGTCTCTGTAAAGGAGTAACATAACACATCTAGTGGCTCTTGCACTTAACACTTGTAAAATACTTGTAGAATACTGAAGAAGAGCACTGACAAGTATATGATTGCTGTCTATTTTAGCTGCTCTCAAACTTGGTTTTATGGGAAAAGATTTCTTCATATTTTTATCTGCAATTTGCAATGTCATACCTTACCCACAGTCTACCTGGCTTTGGCCTGATCTGTCAAATGTGACTTCAAAGAAAGCTCATGAAGTTATTGTATAAAGAAGTTTTACTGATAGCTGTGGGTAAATACAGCAGTGGTGATTTAAAAACTACTCTTTCAAAGGAAAATACAGGACAACTTAGTGTGAATGCCAGAAGACATATTGTGTATTTTCTAGAAGTATTTTATCAGTTACTGACCCATGTAAGAAGATGGGGGTGGGAGGGTGGAGGAGCTCTTTTCCAATTGTTTTCTCAGCAATTGAAGAGGATGCTGTATTCCATAATATAGTAAAAAAAGTGTCAATTGTAATTATAGGTCTGCATTTGCAAGCTCAAGTGGCGTTTGGAATTTTAGAATACCTTCTCTACTATTTGTTAAAATATTTGACTGCTGCAAATAAATACTACTGGAAATGCTGCACTTGCTGCTTCTAGTAGAAGAAGAAAAATTTTCATTTTGGTACAATGATAGTTCCAGCTATAAACATCATGAATGTCAAACTGGGGGGGTGGGGAATCTAAATTAGTTTATAGATTGTAATAGCTTGTGAAAAGAAGG
Organism: Fulmarus glacialis; assembly: GCF_000690835.1. Lineage (NCBI taxonomy): Eukaryota > Metazoa > Chordata > Aves > Procellariiformes > Procellariidae > Fulmarus > Fulmarus glacialis. Next base: position 4,448 of record NW_009191788.1, read on the forward strand.
ACCTAAGTTAGAGGAGCTGCTGTTGGGATCCAGGAAGAGGCTGTCTTGAGAAATTTATGCTTTGGCAACATATACCAGTGCTGGATGCAGCTGTAGATACTCATGTGAAGTATGGAAATGGAGGCAACCTCTGGCTGCTTGTATATAGGAATTCTTGTTTAAAAGAGGTATTACTTGCTCCTCTCAAAGTAAAATGAGAGGTGGGGGGGGATTTTATCTTTTCCCTAACTTCCTCTAGAGAGTTGTTCTTGAATTAGATTATCCTAGTGCTAATCTCTGTATGTGGTTATCCTTCACTTAAAACTAGTAATTCCTGACTAATTCCTGGCTAATGGGCTAGCTTTGCACTAATGAATAGCAATGATAATCTAATTTCATAAGGCTGTTGAGTTTGGAATCCATGGGCTGTTGTAGTGTCTAAGCAATGTTAAAGACAATGCTGTCTTATGATTTAGCTTTAAAAAAGCTAGATGCAGACTAGACATTCTTTCCTTTTTCTCCCCGTAGAGGAGTCTGAGCTTCATATGGTGATAATTGTAGCTAGTTGACTAACGTTAATTGGGAAAAATATTTAGTGTCAAGATACTCAGTTTACATGATGATGTGGTAGATTACTTCTGCCTCTTTGGTAGTACCAGCATGTCAAATGTAACTCTTCCCTTTTCCTGAAGGGGAATGTGCAAGAGAAGGTATTTATGTCACTGGGATGAAAAGCGCATTTCCATTTAGCTATCCCTTTGCCTTTTTTATCATGCAATTCTGTTGTGGCAGCTTGCGATACTGCTTTTTGTATATATATGTGT
>NW_009191789.1:0-1356 GCF_000690835.1 Fulmarus glacialis
TATGATTCTATGATTCTATGATTTTGTTTTCAAGTTCTAAGAAGTCTCTTTTTATTCCAGCGGTACATCTTTCCAGCAATTAGAGCATTTCCATTTCCTTTCCCTGACTCCATAGTAGCCTGGAAGACAGGGCAGAATCTAAATCTTCAGTGATTTCTGTAGTTGGCAGCCATCAGCAAATTATTGTAAGAGCACCACAATAACAGCAGGTATCAAAATCTTTACTGAATCTCATAATTGCATTTTCTTTTCAAATCAGAACTGTATCTTCACTTTCTGGAATAGTTTGTCTAGTACTGACAGAGTTATTTGTTTCTTCTTTCTCACTTAAAAGGAAAGTTTAGCTAAGGGCATTTATATCTCCATTATAATTTTATACTTCTTTGTGATATCTCTAAAGTCTTTCTTCAACTGAATGGATATAGGCTTTAAAATTTAGGTCTAACTAGTAATCTCAAGGTTTCCAATGAATCAGCACTAGAATCCCTCCTGCTGGACCATCTTATTTACATGTTATGTCATGGTTAGATGAATAATTCTTGACTATTCTGTGGAAGCGTTTCCAACTCAACAGGCTACCAGGTAAAAATTAACAGCAGATAGAGTCAGATATTAAAAGTTTTCATGTGTAATTTCAATAGGTAATTTCTGAAAGAAGAGAGATTTCAAGGTAGGCTGTGTCCAGTAAAATGTTGAGATGCTTGTGTACAGATAATTTCCAAAATAATGTACTAAAGGAACTCTCCTACTGTTCAAACATACAGCACAGTTACCCACACAGTTTTTCACAGCACTGATACTCATGTGGGTGTAAAGTAGACGGGGATAATTCAAGTTCAGAACATAAAAATTAAGTACTGACCTAGAAGCAGCACACCTTTTCTCCCAGGGGGAAAAAAAAAAAAAAAAAAAAAAAAGTAAAATAACAAGGTAATGGAATGCATTTATTTCTCTTGCACTAAATAAAAAATAATAAAAATAAAATAGTGCATAATGAACAAAGGAGGGCAAATAAAAGTCACCCGCTGATGCCAAGGATTCTTCTCCCCATTGATAGGAGATTAAAAGTGCAGTGTTTCTTACTATAATTATCACTAGCTCTGTGAATGGTATGCCTGGGCAATGTTAACATCCACAATGTCCTTATGGTATGTCCCTCATGAACAAGGATTCTACAGAATTCAGAAGAAAAGGTTTTAATATTTTTTTTATCATCTTGTTGATCACAGAAAGAACAAGGTTCCTAGTATAGAATATCTCTAGAATCTTCTAAAAATCCTACACCAAAGCTTACAATCTTTGGCATAATTTTAAAACTTTTAAAACATCTGTAAGGATCTCTTGAATCCATTCCTG
>NW_009191789.1:1387-5191 GCF_000690835.1 Fulmarus glacialis
TGTATTGTCTGTCAAAATTTTCCCAATAAGGACATGGTGACCACACAGGAGAACTGATTATTGCATTCCTTCTTATCCAGAAAATGACTAACTCTTCACAAGTACACTAAAATGTGAAGGGTGAAGTCCCATTACAGTCAATGGAGCTGTGCCATTTTATATCAGCTGTGGATTTAACTGACTTCCTTGACTTCTTTTGGCTGGGGTGCCCAGCATTGCCTTGAGACAGCCTAGCTCACCAATGTCTCACAAGACTCTGGTGAGAGTCTTAAATTATCTTTAAATGGCTATACGCATACAGAAATTAGGGCACATTGGCATTTTTTCTTATTATTTCCAACTGTTCCTTAAATACACAAATAATTCCTCAAATCTTTGCTGCCTTCTATTTAAAACCCATTTGTGTTCCATTTCTAAAAATGATTTTGTTGTAGAATGTTTTTCAAATAATTGTCTTCTTGTAAACCACATACTATGCTGACAAGCCATGAGTGATTATTTTGGGTTTAACTGAGATTTGTAAATAATGTACATCAAAAGAACTATGTCACTTCGTTGACAACAAAGCTAATTGTCAACAAAGAGGGAAATGTGCAAACAGGGACAGCATATTGAAAAACAGACTGCAAACACACAGGGAAAGATAGACTTAGATCACAGGAAATAAAATGTGTTTGCAGAATAAATTGCTTGCAAACAAACATGATTTTAAAGAAAAACAAAAACAAACAAACCAAAAAACCCCCTCCAAGCTTGTTTATGGTTCTAGACACATAATATATGACAAAATAAGCATCAGTATTAAGGTAATTAAGGTGACCAGAAAATCTTTGGGAGAATAAGAATGAGTCCAATTAGACCATCCGACTAAATCTGATAGGCTGTGATTGTTAATAAGATGTTGCACTAAGTTGATTTGACCTAAGGAAAAATACAACAGAAACAAATAAATTCAAATGTAAAGAAAAGTTGGAATCTTAATAGGATCCCAGGGCTGTATTTTACGGATATGCACATTCTTATGGTTTTGCTTTGTTACCATTAAGCTTCATACCTCCAACACGGTTTGTCAGATAAATATTCCTCCTGTGAGAGCCGTAAAAAACAGCCTTTCTGAGTGATGGCAACTATGAAAAGTAGTTGAAATGAAGTGGTCACGTCAGTTAATATGGAGTGGGTAAGTCGTTTCATCCATGGTGTATTGCAATGCAGAAGATAATTCGTTAGGGTGATTCCCCCTGCTTATTCAGACATGCACCGTTTTCATCCATCACTCGTATGGGATTCAATAACAGCATAATAGAAACAAAAGCCCTTGTCAAGGTGGCACGGGATTCTTGTCTAATATCCAGCTAATAGGAATGAACAAGGTCACAAGAGAAGCTAATTTGGCATGCCAATTTGAAAAGTTCCAGTATGCTCCCAGGTTTTAAAGTAAGACACGTTCTTTTTGCTTGTGTACAGATGTACGTACCCACGTGAAAGCCCTTAAATAATGTGTGTTCTTTAATGCTCTTATTAAAAAGGCACACTGTCATTTCAGCTCTAAGGCTGGGAAGCAGCACCCTGTTCCTTTTTGTCAGTTGAAGGATGGGTTGGTCCTGTCAGCAGTTCTCGTCAGAAGATACGAAGCATGTATCTGCACTATATACAGTAACTGTTTCCAAATGAGACGCTGTCACCTGAATACCTGACAATTGCTTTGGCTGTTGTCATCTACCTTCTGTTACATTCAAATCTATCACACTTTATGCAAAAGCGAAGAGGTCTCCATGGCAACTTTGTATCCTTAAACTTAATAAGAAGGAGCAAAACATACATCGTTTTGCCTTTATAGTCTTTCCTTTTTTTCTGTTTTTGACTTGATAGGGGAAACACTGTCCATTAGACACAAATATAAATAGAAAATATTTGGTACCAAACTTCTTTTTTTTTTCCTTTGTTTGCCATGGAAATTTTTCCTTTTTCATCTTTCTCTTCTACTAGAATTTAATATGTCTGTATATTATATACACATATATACAATATACTGTTTTGAGAAAGACCATGAAGAAAGGAACCTATGAAAAATTCTTGCCACAGGATACCAGTAGGTCAAGGGTTATATTCAGCAGAAGGATTAGATATTTAAAATAGGGTATCCAAAAGGATTTAAAGGCATTAGACACCCACTTCTGATTGATTCCAAGTCCTTTAGGCTCTTTGGAAAATTTCAGTCAAAATGGTTAATGTAAATATACAAAGACAGGTATTTTTTCCTGCAGGAAAACTTAAGATAATAGGAACAAAACATCAAGCTTTAGGGCACAAAGCAGCTGATAACTGATTGGAATAGAACAAGATTTTCCTTTTCTGACATACCATAGGTACTCTCTTGGTTCCCATTAGTAGTTTTGGCCAAAAGCATTTTATCAAGAAAGTCCGTTTCTTTCAATTGCTGTTTAACACACTGTTTTAACAAATTGGTATCAACTGGATTGAATTTTCACAATTTTTAAACTGAGGAGTTTTAGTTTTCATGACATATGCCATTTGTACTTATATGAATAAATTGGCACTGCGTATTCTGTCCTCTTTGCTTTTATAAGTATAGCATTACATAATTGCATAGGACTGTACACTCATGTTTGGACTGTGGTGTTTCTTAACTCTTGATTATTTTCTGTATATTCCTGCTTAAATCAGTTCAGTGGATCTTCCGGTGCATATATTTACTTTATTAAAAACATTTCAACTTCCTACTGGTAAATGAATAAATATCCCATAGTAATTCCAGTGATGAATATCTTGTTTACACATATGAAAGATATGAAATTTAAGAAAGCTTTCAGAACAGTTTATGGTCACCTATGCAGGCCAGTAATATAGCACAGATACTTGCAGCTGTAGACATATATATTAAATTTGCTGTCAGTAAGGGTGTTAAGGTGTATCAGCTATCGGAATTTCCCTGCTGCATCACAAATACCACTGATCACTTGGAAAGTTTTCAAAGACACAGGAATAAAAGTTACTAAGTCTGCACAGTTACGCATCCTTTCTATTTTCATAGTATAATTTGTTGGGAGGAAAAGAAAAAAGAAAAAAGAAAAAAGAAAAAAGAAAAAAGAAAAAAGAAAAAAGAAAGAAAAAAGAAAAAAGAAAAAAGAAGACAAAAGTAAAAAAAAAAAGATAAATAGAAGCATCATAATCTATGCATCTATTCCTTTAAGAAAAGCAAGAAAATAAAATGCATATTAGGAAAGTATAAGCTATAGAATTCATATAAGCTATGATTCTGTTTCAGATTGAATTTTAGCTACAACTATATTCAAAATGTAGTAAAAATAAGGTCAGCCTTTGAATACTGTCAATTTGAATTAGACTGGCAGAAGCTGGACTACAGTGAATTAAAGAGGAGCTGCATGAAATATTGAACAGATTTTGATCATGGTATGAAATGGATATTATTTTATTTATGAAATGTATTAATTAATTCATTAAGAATTCACTTACGAGCCTGGCTACAAGGCCACATGATGCTGCAAGGCTAGATAAAACTTCTTCGCCTCATTGAAGTTATCTGCATCACTAGGCTGCTGAAGGGTAAAAATAGATAGACAGATAGATAGATAGAGCTGCTGACAATCTGTAATATTTCTTTCTCTCTTAGTGAGAAGTTAATAGATAGACAAAGACAGGGTCTTTGCCCTAAGCTAGTGACCAGAATGCAATTTTCAGTTGGTCAAATAGAGTTCAGTCCTGCCTAACTTCAGCACTGTAGAATGCCAGTAATGAATCATGGAATCATAGAATAGTTTGGAT
>NW_009191790.1:0-17776 GCF_000690835.1 Fulmarus glacialis
TGCCCTGCCTGTCCGGCTGTGCCTGCCCCGCTCTGCCGGCTGCCCCGCTGTGCCCAGCTGTGCTGCCCGCCCGGCTCTTCCGGCCGCCTCTGCCCAGCTGAGCCTGCACTCCTGGGGTCGTCTGCCTGTTGTCATGTGTGTTTCAGAAATGCCGTGTCACCAGCACAGCCTTCCCTTTCTCATTCTTTAAAGGTAATCTTTGTTGCGACCCGTATTTTATGCTAACAGCAAGAAAAATACTGCATGCTGCCGGTATTTGACCAACATACCATCTCATATTTAACCTTCCTGATACAATTAATGCCTTCATTAAAAGCAAAAGTACAATTTTATTCAAATTGCCAAATACGGACTTAATTGTTCAATCAAGTGTTACACCTTATTGTAAAAGGGAAACTCTGAATATTGCATAATGGAGAGATGACTTCTATTTTGAGATACCAGTTTACTTGCTCTAAACACTTTTTTTCCTATACTGATACTCAGTAGTGCCTAATAATATATAATAAACAGCCAAGTAGTTCCCTGTGTGCAGGTAAGTAAGTCTGTATATCAAGCATGTTTGAATCAATTTCAGAAATCTGAATACCAGGAATACGTTTGTGGATGTACTCTGACCGATGTCCGTGGTTGTGCAAGGTGATCTGAAATCTTTGCTGTCTTTAAGCAAGTCGGCTGAAATCTTCCTCATCAGCATACTGTGAATCACCATGAGTGAAAGAACGGGATGTTCTCAAAGTGGTTTCAGAAAAGGTTGTAGAGGCACATCTGGATAGATATAAAGGTGTTTGTGGACAGGCAGCTTTACTACTGCTTTTTTTCTTTAGAGGCTAATCATGTTTTCTTTCTAGAGTGCTTGAAATACTAATTTCAAGCACAATTTGTTAGACCATTCCCATTTTTTAGGTAGCATGCGGGACTTGTACGTGGGGTTTTTTTTGTTAAAGATTCCTGTACTTTTCATGAGAGTTTTACATTAAGTGAGTTAATAAATGATGTCTCTATCTTCTTTTTAGCTATGTACAGCTAATAAGATGAATTTAAAATGTTAACAGATATTCTGCTAGGCCTTATAAATGTCATCTTTTTATTGGCAAGGGACCAGCAGTTTCCCTGATGGTTGCCTTTTGGTCAGCCTAATCATGGCCTTTTAATGAAATTTCTGGAGTACTTATTTATGGTGGAAGTGTATATATTTCTATTAGTGTCAATAATATTTGAGAAGAAATACAAACGGGAAGCTTTTTGGTTTTTATGTTACTGTTAACTTGCTGGTGATGCTGTGTTTTATATGAAATAGTCCATTCTACTCCTTTTTAAACAATTTGTGTACCTTGAATATATACAGTGCCTCCTAGAGGAGGCAGGCATCTGCTCTTCTCTAAATAATCCTGCTTGCAAAGTCTCATGCTGGATCCTATACCCTGAGATACAGGTAGTGCCAAGGACTGCGTCAATGGTGATTGGTTTGCTAGCAGTAAGTGGAAAGTTCAGCACTAGGGAAAGTCCAGGCCAGTAAGTCCAAGCTAATAGATTATGAGTAATTTCTATAACTGCGATCCTGAAACTTCAGTTTGTTGGAGTTTTGTAAAGATTAGATCACTTCAAGGCACTTTCCATTAGTTCATACCATTTTTATGCTGAAAAGGCATCTTGTAAAATAAAGTGCTTCCAAAACTTTTTTAAGTCACAAACTGCTCAGTGCTCTCTATAATGTATGATGTGAGGCATTCTAAATTAATGCTGTGTTCTGGTCTGGCTAAGACCAAAAAAAATGGGGAAACTGTTGGCATCTCAACTAAGATGTTTCAGTTCCAGATAAAGATATTTTCTGTATCTTTCTGTCTGCATTGATGGCCTTTTCCTATGTTTTGGCTGGAGGGAGAAAAACTGTTGAAGTTTTTTTTTTAATGGTTATTCACAGATCTAACTAGTTTTCTGTGTTTAAATGGCTAGTTGAATTTCTCTTGTGAGCCTCCTGACATTGGTGATATGAAATTAGCAGCATGGCAGTAATGTTGGCTACAGAACAACCTTTATATGAGTCTTTACATACTTTTGCAAATTGTTCCTCTTAAACCTTAATGAAATTCAGTCAAAGGGATTTCTGTAGCCTGTCACCGGTCTGTCTAGATTTTTCAGACGTTTCCTAGGCGCATGTTTGTTGATGCACGCAGGCTTTCAACATGCACAATACAAAAACCCTTCCACAGTGCAAGGAAATGCTACTCTGCTACTTAATAGCGCAAGTTTCTGAGTTTATATGACAGTTTTTAATCTTCTAAAATATAACGTGCTCTATTTCTATGTAGTAGGTTTACAACAAGTTGAATATAATACGCTTTTTTTTTTCTTGTCCATAATGTGAATTCTTTGAAGGTATTAGTTACTAGTTCTACTCCTAGAGCTGAAAGTTTTAAGTTTAATAATATTCAGCTTAGTTGAGATACCTAATGAGGATTATGCCTCACTGGTAGCCAGATGTTTATCACCTACTATCAGAACTATGTTACAGATCAGCGCTTCAGTTGTAGAATGTTTCCTAACCAGAGCTGAATATTTATGGTAATGGCTGTCTTTAGGGAAAGTGGCTAGGTTGTGTGTGTAAAAGTGAGTAACTGTTTACATTGCAGTCGAGAGGTAAATTGCAGGAAAAGCTCCCTATGGTGTAAAATTAGATATTCAGTATTTACTCTCTGCTTCCAGAGAGTAAAGTTATAAACAGTTATTTTGAAACGGATATGTTTAGCAACCTGGCTTTACTGTATGTTGTCAAAAACCTGTTTAGAAAGAATTGTTACATGTATTGTAAGTTCTGTTTATGATCACAGACATTTCATTTTTGGTTAAGAATTTATTTTGTTAAATTCTGTGCTCTCTTAAATGCTAGAGGGGAATAATGTGGAGGATTTTTGCGGTACCATCAACTCTGATAGTGATGAATTCAGTTGCCTGGCTTTGTAAAAATAATGTTTATATACACATGTCTCTTTTTTTCTTAGCTTGTGAAAATTCTATACATTCTACACTGATACAGAAAAATGGTGAAACATGATCCCGTTTTAAAATAGTGGATGTTTTCTTCCAATTGTCCTTAGGTCTCATTAGGTGGTGTTGATCTTACAGTGCGGGTCCTCACAACAGGTTACTGGCCTACTCAGTCAGCCACACCAAAGTGCAACATCCCTCCAGCTCCCAGACATGCTTTTGAAATATTTAGAAGGTATGTATGAAAACAGATTTTTAGGTAGAGGTTTTAAGAAGAAACTTTCTAAACTTAACGTACAGATACGTTTTAACATTGGAGTTAAATACATGCTAGCATACTGCTCTTCTTCAGTTCATGCGAAAATTAGAGAATGCAATAGTCACGTTATGAGGCTTGAGTTTTTGGAAGCTTTTCCTTAGAATTCTAACGAGAGTTAATGTTTTGGAAAAGCAAAAGTTAGAAATTTCTTAGTGTCCTTAATGGCTGTGAAAAGTCTATGTAACTGTTTAAAGCAATTTCCTCTTAGGTATAAAATGTGAACTATGTATTAAGTTTACGATTCAATTATATTACAGATTTTATTTAGCCAAACATAGCGGGCGACAGCTGACACTCCAGCATCATATGGGTTCTGCAGATCTCAATGCCACTTTCTACGGGCCTGTTAAAAAGGTAAAGTATCAAGATTATGAAAATATTGTATCTTTTTTTAAAAGCAAGCAAATGCACATTTTTAATAACTTCAGAATTTTGTAAAATAAAAGCTTACCCATTGATAATAGAAGAGTAAGAAAAAGATGCCTTCCATCAGCTTTATAGTCTGATTCTTCCTTTGTAGCAGTTTTGGTTTGACTTTTTCCCACTCTAAATCTAATCTGAATGCATCACTCAGCATCATCTCTTTGTCACCTCATAGAAAAGTAGTAATTTTGATCTTGAAGGGATCTCAATGTTTTGAGTGTTTTGGGTTTTTTTGACTGTGAATCAGTCAAAAGTGAAATGAAACTTGTTTTTCTTTAGAGTAATTCTTGTTAATATGAAAAGGTGTTGTTAAGCCAAGTTCAGCCTGCTTTTCATATTCAGAGTGCTACCTAGCAATGTAGACTATTTTTTTCAGACTTGAGAATCTTAGTAGAGTTTGTAGAAGTACAGTGCTTAATGTTTATGTATACAAGAAGATAATTTGCTAGTGATTTGGACGAGTTCTAAAATGCTAAGCTAGAGATAGTAATGGCACGATGCTTGGGATCATAGAAGGCAATGCAAAATGAAAACAAATTTTTTATAACACAAAGTATTAATAATGTGTATTTGTGAGGATGTTAAAATTGTATTACTGTAGAATAAATATTTTGATAATTTTAAAGATAAGAGTAAGAAAACTGGAGGATGGGCAAGTAGTGGAACAGGGGCCAGAGAGCCCGTCCTTGGAGATGTTCAGTATTTGACTGGACACAGCCCTGAGCATCCTGCTCTAGATGGCCTGGCTCTGAGTGGTGGCTGGACTGTGGGACCTACAGAGATGCTTCCAACCTCAATCACCTTGTGATTCTAAGACAGCTACTGGAGAGACATTCTGTTTATGCCACCAGGCGTATGCTGTTCTATCACTTGCATAGACTGATCTCCTAGATAATTATTTCATCATATAACTTTCATTTTACCAAGGTAAAATATTTTGCAGTGGAGAATAATCTAATAGTAGTTTTGTAATTTTAAAATAGGAAGATGGCTCAGAGGTTGGCGTAGGAGGTGCCCAAGTAACTGGCTCAAATACACGGAAGCACATATTGCAAGTCTCTACTTTTCAGATGACGATATTAATGCTCTTTAACAACAGAGAAAAATACACATTTGAGGTAAGCGTTGTGGTTTTCTCACCTGATTTTAAATAATTGTTTTAGGCACTTTCTTGACCTCTTGAATAGACCTTTGAAGATCAGGTGCCTCTCATTCTATTTGAGTGTGGATCAGGCCAATAAATACAGGAAGCAGATCATTAGCAATCACCTGGGAAGCAATCCTAGGGGAGGAAATTATTTGGGAACAGAAGTTTTCAGAAATGTTGAAGGGAGTTGTGAGCGTAGTTATTCCTAGGTCATAGAGCTATAGAAAATCTGAAGTTGGAATGCAGCAGGTGGCTCCATTTGCTCATTTTATCTTTGAGAAACTCTTCCCTGAGCTGGTGAGCCAGAAAGGAGAATGAAGAAGGTTCAGATAGATTCTTAAGGAGACTAGAGGGGCATTGCGGGAAAAGGTTGAAGTGGTCAGCTGATGGACAATGATGAAGAAGCCTTTGGGAGTGGAGGAGGATCCTGTGCTATGAGATTTGAGCATTGTATTGTTAATGTCAATTAATAGTTCCGGTTTAGACGTTATCTTCTGTTTGAGAGAGCCTTGGCAGCCTTGAAAAGCAGTATGGGTGCAGTTTGAAATGGAGTGGATTTCCAGGTTTTCTCATCTACTTTTGGCTTGTGCTATGCATAGTAATCATTTGCCTTTTTATTTGGATTTTGTTTTCAGCTTATTTGGCATACTCCTAGCCTGTTAATAAAGAATGTTTCTTTGAAATGGTCTCAGTTGGGATTAAGGAATGCAGGGTTTGATAAGAGGCTCTTAATAAACTACTCATAGTTCAAAAAAAGATTATTTTAGAGCACAGAAAGTCCTGTGTGTTCTGAAATCTATTGCAGGAGCTTTACAGCTTTTAGTACTTTCTCTGCAGAATACTTGGGAGGGAGTGAGGAAAAGAGGGGGGCTTAACAGCTCTTTTTTGTCTTGAAGTTGGTGTTGAAATTGGGCTGGTGGTTACCTTATTCCACAAAATTGTAGGCTTTATGAGTAGTAGAGCCTCACCCATATATGAATAAATAATACTTGGTAGAGCAGTGAAAAATACAATTTTTAATATATGCTCTAAATTATAGTTTATTTTACGAAGACCAGATGATAGAGAAATATGTCCATGTGCTTTTAGGTTGTGTGTTTTGTTTATTTCTGGTTTGGGAGTTCTTAAACTCTTACTTTGTGTCCCACTGTAACTAAAACATTAAGAAGGCATATTTGTTTTGTTTGGTTTCTTTGGTGAAGTGTGTGGGAGTTGTCTTTAACTCCAGCCAGGAAAGCTTATGAAAACTTAAGAGCAGAATGAATTTTATCTCTGTTCATTGATTATTGAATACCATGATTAATTGCTGAGTGCTGGGCAACTGTTATTTCTCTGTCATATCAAATTAGTGCGTTCACTGCAACATAGCATGAGAGATGACTTGCGGTGTGTGCTTGTGTAAGCATAAAACTGTCTGATATACAAGTGTTTCTGCAGATTCACAGCTGAACAAATTAATTTGAAGTTGCCTTCACAGTTGAACAGACTTTGCTGTTTTGTTTTGCATTCAGTGTGATTATTAATTGCAAACTTGGCAGGATCCTTACAATAATCCTAATAGCCATTAAGCCATGTGATTGAGAGAAAAATGGGATAATGATGATGCAAAAATTAGGCATAAGATGCTACAGAAACTTGAAGGATTATTGTATAGCAAAATTCCGTCACAAAAATGTATGAATTTATTGTATTCCTATACAGCAACGTTTTATTTATATATGCAAAAGAACTGGTGGCCATCAGGGTCTAGGTTAATGCTACTTGAATTTAAGAGAAAGGATCTTCAATGCAAGCCTTCAAAGAATGCTAATTTTTTCAAAGAATTCAATTTCTTCTAATCAAGTGTCATCTAATACTCAACATATTTTTTCTGTTAGCTTACAGTACATCTCCAGTATTTTAAAAGGTGAAATGCACAATTTTTAAATGATGACATCAAAAATAAGGGAAAATTTTTGGTTCTAGCTTTGGGCTTAACAAACAAGAAATACAAATGTGACTGTAGTAGAAGTAAAGTTGTTCAATAATTCCACAAAAATGAGATATTAGAACTTAAAATTGGCTTATCTGTTTTCTCTTTTGCTCATCTCTGCTTTGGAAGATACAAAAGTTGAAGTCTGTAAATAAAAATAAAAATCTTTCTCTCCTTTTTTTTGTCACTTCAACAAAATGACATAATGTTTTTCCTTCTAATTTCCTTCTGCACATTTTCCTTCTAATAAACTTTTTTCTTGTGTAGAACTGGACAGAGGCAGTTCCATGCCTAGAATGATCTCTTTTGTAGCCTCCAGACAGAGCTCACCTGGTAATATTTTTAGAAATGAGATTGTGTAATGGTGCTGCTCTTGTGCACGACTCTACTGTGGCCTTTAAAATAAGGCATTTTTGGAGATGGGGAAAAAAGGTATACATTTTTCACTGTTACATCAAATGTCTATATAAAAATATGTTTAGAAAAATTATATGCTGAAGGAGGGAAGAGGGCACAGGAACATCTGTTATCCCCATTTACATTCATAGCTACACTTTTTAATCCAACTTGCAGTTTTTGCCTTCTTCTGAGGCAGCATATTGCAGTGCAGTTCTTTCTGTGGTTCTTATTTTAATGCTAACTTATAAATGCTGAAAACCAAATGGTTTGCATCCGTTAGTGGCTGAATTGGAATGCTACAGAGTGAAGTAAAATCAACACAGAAATATGTAGTGGTTATTATAAGGATGTTTAGCATCAGAAAAACTCGAATTCCATTTTAGCTCTTTGTTTCACTTCCATCAAAAGCAGAGTATATATATTTCCTTGTAGAAGTGATTTAGTTTTGAAGGGCTTAATTTTAGGTGTTGATAAAAAAAATCAAAGTTTGGGAGCCTGCATGTCACAGGCATATCATTAATAAGCTGGATTTGGTTTGTAGCCTCGAGGCTTTATGTTTACCTAAGTCCTAAAATCTAAGTGTCACCTTCCTTTGGTTTGTTAAATTTATGCTGATCAATCCATTTCAGTAAGACTTCTTGTCTGTGACCATGTAAAGGATTATAGCATCTGGGGTTTTTTTTAATACATAGTGGTTTGGGGTTTTTTTAATACTACTCTGTGCTGGATCTAGAAAAAAATGTCTGAAGGTGACAGTTGTGTTTTAAATAAAGCAACAAATGAAGTAACTTTCTGTGAGCTGCTTGGGAAGAAGCATTTTGATATTAGCAAATAGTTAAAATATGTGGATCCATATCACTTATTTCAAATACTATGAATATTTCTGAATGCATTATGCGAAGAATACTCTCAAGTTTAAGAACACTTTATTATTTCCCAATCATCCATAAGCAGTAGGTATCAAAAATTCTAAATTTTTTAAATTTTAGACGTACTGATTTTTTTTTTTTAATTTACATCATTCAAAGGAATTTGAACTCGTGTCAAAAACACAATTTCACATGATTTCACATAAAGACAACGTTGTACATATAATGTTGGGTCTATAGTTGAAAAGTAAGGCATATTCTGTCTGAGCCTTGGCATCACAAAGACCTGGTAGTGAGATATATATGAGATGCACTGTAATTAATGACAGAGTCCGAATAGAGGCCAGTACATCCACATTATTTTTATTGCATGTTGTCAGTGGTGGATGATCACATTTTTTTTCTGGATTGATTTTAAAAAACTTGAGTACACTCAAGAAATAGCATCATTTAATAGAACTTAGTTGTGCGCTGAAGCTTGATTTTTCTGGTCACTGTTTAAAGAACTTTTAACAAGTTCTTCATAGTTCTTTACAGATCTTAGCATTTTGATCACTGGGAGTTGTTACTACTGCTTTTAGCCTGAAGGTCATCAGTTTGACTTGTGTGCCATGAGCATTAGGAATTTATGGGGGCAGTGGAAGAGCTCGATACTGGTCTTGGAACCGAAGGTGGGGAAGCTGGGAAAGTGACAGCTCTTGTGGACAGTTACATGTCTGTGAGGTTTGTTTCTTCTATTTGGTAGTTTAATTTTTAGCTGCTAGAGGTCCCTCAAGAGTCTGAATGGGAATGTGAAATCCGAGGTGTCTGCAGTTTCCTCAAAGTAGAAAAAGGAAGAAAATAGAGATAAGGCTAAAAAGAACTTCTCATGAATGGGAGCTCAGTAAACGAGTTAAATTTGAGGAAGCAGTAGTAGTTGGCCTACTCCTAGAGCATGTTAAGACATCATTCTGCATCCAATATAATTTGCTTACTAACTCATGATCACTGGTGACTTACCTAACATAAGCTCTTACCTGAATTCTTAAGAATACCGGCAGAGGTGCAACAAGTTATGTACGTATTTTTACACACATTCTTCTTCAAAATTCATACATTTGCTGCACTATGATGGGTTTTTTTGTATTTCACCTGGAAAAGTCCTAGCCAAGGGCATCTGGGCTGTAAAAAAAATGTTTCAGGTTATTCAGAAAGCATGTGTAATTAATCTAGAGTATTTCTATGTTACGGTGAAACTAGACCTTGTTTGCTTCCATTTGTAAAGATCATATTCTCAACAGTGCTGCTGAATGCAAGAGCATTTACGCAGTTCTTTGTCAGGAATGCTCAGGAACATCATGGATGTTTTCCATCACTGAGTTACTTGGAAGGTTTGGTTTCACTCTGTTCAGTAAATGTTGGAGACAGTGGAAAAAATCCTTTCAGCCTTCTCAAAAATTACAGTGAAATGAAACAGCTGATTATCCATTCTTCTATTTTCAGGTCACCTTGACAGAATTCACTGTCTGTGCGTTGATCCAGGTGGATCATTTTGCATAGTACATATTGAGACTTTGCTACTGAATGAATTCTAACCTTTCAAGCCTCACAACTGTCATAATAATATTATTTTGCATGCTTGAAGGTGGACACTTCAAGCAATCGGTGCTGTTGTTTGCAAAACATGATACTTACTTCTGCCATAGCCATAAACTAATTAAGATATTCTTCTTTAGGAAATTCAACAAGAAACTGATATCCCCGAAAGAGAACTGGTTAGAGCCCTACAGTCCCTTGCATGTGGCAAACCAACACAACGTGTTCTAACAAAAGAGCCTAAATCAAAAGAAATAGAAAATGGTCATATATTTACAGTGAATGATCAGTTCACATCTAAACTACACAGAGTCAAGATTCAGACGGGTAAGTGGGCTTTATATTCTACTGTCTTGCACTCCCAAAACTGCCTTAAAATGTCAAATTATCTTTTGCAGGATTGATGTCCATACCAATAAAAGGAAGAGAGTAATACATTTTTTTCTTGATGATTGGTTGCATCAAAATGAAAATTTAAATACTGAGAAAAGTGTGGAAGTCATAGTTAAGCCCTTTACAAAATTTGTAATTACCGCTTAAAAGGAAATGTTGAAAGAGAAATAAAATTCAAATTAAATAGTAAAATTAAAAATATGCTACTGATTGATTCAGAAATAGGAAAATTGCCTCATAAGTTGCCGTACTGCTGTGAAATTGAGTGATGTTTTTAGCCCATGATACAACAGCCATTTCCAAGTGCCAGATAGCTATAATGTTTTGGGGGAATTATTTGGGTTTAACAAATAAGAGAAGCTGGTCAGTACAAAACGACTTCATTAGCTCATCAAAGTGCTGGTTTGTGTTATGCATAAGTAATGTTGATACCTTTTGTCTAGAAAGCTCTCTGGAAGTAATTTCTGAGTTGTAGCATTGCTGTGGATACATTTCATAGTGTTTTGGAAGATTAGTTCTTAGTTTTAGTACATTTAAAAATATTTTCTGACTTTGCAGATCTCGGTACATAAAATATACAGACAGCATCATTGGCAGTATTTTAAGTGCAACATTGCACATGCTGTTTGTTGCACGTAATGTAACTTGTTGGGCTTCTGTGCGGCACGCCGTATCCAGGGATGTAAGCATGTAAAACCCAGTAGTACCTACATGCATTACACGTATGCCTCTGCATAAGCGAAAGCTAGCCTGTCTTCATGCATATGCAGAGTGCTGCGGTGTCAACACGTTCGCCATGTCTGGAGAATTTTTCTGGTGAGCAGGAGCACAGTAGCCAAATGAGGATGTTGAGAACCCTCTGATCAGGACCCAAGGCACTTCCCTGGCATAATTAAAATAAATTCTGTGAAAACTGTTCGAGCTTTAGTGGAATTCTGCTTTTTCATTTCCACACCACAAATGTCTGTGAATGGGGAATATGATTTGGGGTTCAAGATGGTTTTAGAGCAAATCTGATACTTGTGGGTTTATGTCTCTGTCTTACACAGGAGACTTCTAATGTGTATCTCTTTAAAACCAATAAATACTTGGGGCTTTTGAGTGAAGAAGGGCAGGGGGAAAGTGGTATAGCAGTGTGGGAGGAGGGCTTGGTTATAATGATGCTTGGGTGAAAGGGTAAGAAAAGCTGGACATAAGGGCAGAAATAAAGCATAAATAGAAGAGGAGAACAGAATACAAAGAATATAATTGAGTTGGAGAGGATAAAGTTGGACTATTTCTTCTAACTGATGAACTTTCAAAGTATTTAACTAGCTTGTGAAGTAAACTTTCAATAGTTTTTCTATTTTAATTAATGGATTATTTGCTATATTAAAGAGAAAAATATTTAATGGGAGCATTGGGGTTGGTGGTGCCTGTAAGCAGATTTGAGTACTGTTCAAATTTTAACATAGCAATAATTAAATAACAGATTGTTACCTTGTCAGTTGCTATCAAAATATGCCAGAAAGTGTCAATATGTTCTTGTGGCTGCTTTTCATAAAAAAATCAAGTTTGAGAATGTCAAAACTCAGGAAAATATAACTTGATGTCTAGATGAAATAAATAGTGAAGCTAACACTTACACAATGAAATTAATTTTAATTTTGCTAACATACTTTACATTCTCTTTCTTTTCTTTAAGTTGCTGCCAAACAAGGAGAATCTGATCCAGAAAGGAAAGAAACAAGGCAGAAAGTAGATGATGACAGAAAACATGAGATAGAAGCTGCTATAGTTCGGATAATGAAATCTAGGAAGAAGATGCAACACAATGTGCTAGTAGCAGAGGTATACTTGTACACAGTTTTGATACGGGCTTGTGAATTCCTTTTGCTTTTCCTATTAATTCATGAAAGTTACACAGCTCTCACTAACATGATTTTGAAAAAGGCTTTTGAGAGATGCTGTATTTAATCCATCCTTTTTTTTTTCTCCCTGTCTATCTGAAGACATCTAAATCCTTACCCTTCAGTTTAGGATGTACTCGTGGGTATATCTAATTTTCCTTCCTCCTTTTAGTGCTATTATGATGTTATCAAATTCCTTGAAATAACAGTTGGCAACAAAAAACCACTGTACTTAACATTAGTTATTTTCTGCTTTGGTCTTGTTACTGACTGTTGGGTCCAGGTTTGAGAGATTTGAGCTCTTAGCGGAGAGAGAAAGAGTCCTGCTGCTCTTAACTCCTAAGTTTTGACAGCTTCAGGAATAGTATGGATTTTCCACTCTTGAGCTCCCGTAGGGCTGTGAAATTGAGAGGATTCTCAGGTTGTGACCATGCCTCTGCAGAGGGTCAGTACTTTGAAACATACCCAAAAATGAACAAGCAACTGATGGGGGGAAAAAACTGACAGAAGTTTGCGGACTGCTTCTTATGCTTCATGGTTGTAGCCAGCCCTGTCTAAATATATTTTTCTGATTATTTTGATCAGTTGGGATACTTAATGACCTTACTTGCCCTGTGATCTTATATTATTGTATATATTATCTTGTTTTAGGTAACTCAGCAGCTGAAGGCGCGATTCTTACCAAGTCCAGTTGTTATTAAAAAACGTATTGAAGGACTTATTGAGAGAGAATATTTGGCACGAACACCTGAGGATCGCAAAGTATACACTTACGTAGCATAAAATGCGTTCAGAAAATTTGATTTATTCTTGGACTATACTCTTCGCATGAACTGGGAAGTTCTTTTAAATCATTAATATTAAGACGACCATCTCTTCTATTAAATTACAATACATGTTCTAGACCATTCAGATCAAGCCTTTTACTCCTTTTGAGAGTTTTCAACATCAATTGATTGAGCTTCAGGCTTTTCAACGTTATCCCTGTAGAGATCATCCTTACAATTCTTCGGGAAAATGTGAATGTGCCGCGTTTGTTTTCAATACTGTATGAAAACAGAAAAATAAAAACAAATTTAGAAAATACAGCTCATTTAAAAAAATAAAATTGTTGGAATTTCATTTCCCCAGATCTTCAGTGTTGATGTAAATGTGTTTCTGTAGTGTTGCTTAGCACTTCGCGCATTGTATAAGTTGGGTTTAAAAGAAACCACGACTGGTAAGGCAAAATTCCCAGTTATATTGCTCTGCTTCAAATGTTTCTTTAACTAGCCATGTTTAATTTAAATATTTGGTAATTTTTTGAAGACCCAAGAAGACAACTTGAGCATGTTTCACTCTTCCAGCTGCACTCACTGTTCCAACAACATGAATCAGGAACTTCTCGGGGCTCAGAAAAGACCGTAATAATTTTGGCTTTCCCTTCTGTAATTTGAGTTCTTCTAAATTAAACTCTATATTGATTAGGTTTGTTCTGGTTTCTTTATAGGAAAAAGGAAAAGATTTTAGTGTGTATAAACTGTATAATAATTTTTGCTGTTGTACTCACTGCTGATGGTGGATTGTACAGGGCGATGTTTTTATTTCACTAAATGTAGACAAAATAAATTTAAAATAAATGGATTTAGTGTACACAAACAACTAATTCAAGTGTGTTAGAGTACAGGGTTGACAATCTTTTGGAACTAAATACTGTCCCCTGGGGAAACATACCGGGATTATATTTTGTTAGTAAACATCATAGATGGATCTGTAGCCCCAGGGTTTCCTATCATAAGTGCATATTTCAGGAGATTAAAGTGAAGCCAGTGTGCACTATTTGTTTTTAAAAATGCATTTTAAACATGCAATAAAAAACTGTTACTGTAATGAAATTTTCAGTTCTTACCCTGGAACTTTTTTCTTCTTGTCAGTATGCTGCAAAAATAGATTAAAAATTGCACTTTAGTGGCATCATTATTCTCATAGTTAGAAATAGTTTGAAGCGTGCATTGTACTGCAGAGTTTTTATTAAACAGTGTTTCTGACATTCCAGTGCACATATTACATGGTTTCTCTGCCATAGCTATTTTTCTATTTTAATTCAAAATGGTAATTTTTTTTTCTTGGTTCACATATGCTTTCATCATACTGAAAAATATAGTTGGGATGGGCTGAAGTTGAAACAAAAAGAAAAACTTGGTTGTAGAGCATTAGGATACTGCCAGAGCATTTCTTGATTAGCTGTGTTAAACAAATATGTGGAGGTGGTGTAACGTAGCAATGCAATTGGAGAGTATTTTTCTTAATGTGTCCCGAATCTCACCCCTCTCCAGCCTGTTAAGCTACAAATCCTGGCTATTGTTCAGTAGTCGGATATTTCTTCTAAAGAGAGGGACTGGAATTGGGGTGATGTTTTAGCTTGACTATTCTGAAGCTTTTTTTAAGAAGCTTAAATTTCCTGCGCACACACACACATACTAGCTTTTAAGTTATCAGAGGGGAGGTGGCTGAGGGACTTTCCTGCCCTTGTTCATCAAGAATTTAGACCCAAAAGAAAACAGCTAGCCCATTGGCCATTCTAAAAATGTATTTGCTGACTGTTACTAAAATACCTGTGTGTCTCTGTACAGTATATGCAGAACTTCAATAGAAATCGTTGTTTAGCCATAGAACAATACTAAATACAGGTTGGATGAGATCAGGGTTTTGGATTGTGTCATCAGAAACATCTTCCTCAAAATGTAACTCACTCTTCCGTGTATCAGTATGAAGGGTTTTTTATGCATATCCTATTCTTTAATAGCATAAATGTTGTGATAATTGCATGTTGATACTTTTCCGTGTGCTTTTCAGGGAGAAATGGGTTCACGTCCTTTTTCTCTGTGAAGCTTATAGAGATGTTAATGTTGCTATCTGTGACAGGAGGACTTTGTCCTTAGCGTTGCAATTATACTTTTGCTGTGCATCAGCCAAATCTTTCTACCTCTGGTGGCTTGTGGAAGTGCTGAGCCTGAATGTTACATGAATGACTGTACAATTATGTGCTTAAGGGTGGGGTTTTTACAAGCTATGTGGGCAAGTGTTTGCTAAAAGAATAACAGGTGGTGATGGCTATCCTCAGAAACTAAGAGTATAGTTTTCGTTTTAAATTTAATAGAATTATTCAGGAAGGGACTTTTGCTGAAGTCATCTTTTGGATATGTGCCCTTCACCATTGAACGAGGAGATCATGATACTGAGGATTTAAAGATGGAGAATGTGAAAACTGGCCAGAGAGAACAAGACATCAGTAGGACTCTGCTTAAGGTGAGTTTGATGCTTATGCCTTTACACTGTTTGTGTACATTAGTGAGATTTCTTTTACAGTCCATAGTAGAATTCTGCTATGCCTTATCTAATTTCATTTTTGCTTCCTTTCTTAATTTCCACTTAAAACTTACTTGTAATTTTGTTAAAATTTCATCAGTAGGATTGTAGTTACGTGTATGAGTGTAATTATTAGTAAGTTTGGTTTCTTTGCATTAATGTGCAGTTGAATGCAGTAATAAGACATAATAAACATGGAGTTTAATTCTTTAGAATTTTTTAAATTAAAAGTAGGTTTTATAGCTATTTGAAGATACATAGGCATGTACTTTCCTTGTAGACAAGTTTATTTTAAAGGGTTGGGAGTACGCTTCATTTACCATCATAATGAATAAGATTATCCTATGTATCCCTGATTTAGTCCCTGCTCTTTTCAATCTTAGCTACTTTTACAGCTTTGATTTGCTCTTTTTCTCTCCTAGAATTAATCTGTACGAGTTCCCCATTTGCTCCAGAACAAATGCATGTTAAGCATGTCTGCAAAGCAGACCGAGTCTTGGATGCTAAGCCACACCTGAACGAAATGTCTCTTCTCGCCCCCTTTCCTAAAGACAAACTTTGCCCTGTCAACCCTAAAGCTTTCAAAGTAATACTGGTTGTTCTTTGCTTATTGAGAATTGGTAGCTGCTGTAAGACTTGCTTTTCTGGACCTGTAAAAACGGAAGTATTGCACTAAGTATTCTGGATGACTGAAGTATTTTTATTCACATGTATTGTAATTAAATTGTACAGTACTTGATAGGTGGTGCATATATATCTATATGTAGTAACGGAGCCTGTCATGATATATGGTTTAGGGGATAGGCTTCCCATTTTGTCAAAGGTAGCAAAAACTGGAACTACTGGTGGCCTCCAGTTGTATGTCCAAAACTAGCCAGAACCTTTATAGCTCAGTCTAAAACTCCTTAACTCTGCTTTGCTCATCACAGTGGTTAGAGGCGACGTGGGCTCTGATCATTAGCTCCCGGTTCCTCGGAGCCCCTGTAGATTAGAGCGAGGATTTAACAGTCTAGGACTAGGCTCACACTAGTGTGTAGGGCTGGTAAGAGTCATTGTCTTGTTTGTGTCTGTACCAAAGTCCAATTTCTGTTAATACTCATTGTGATATCTTGAATAGTAAATGAAAAAAACAATGCGCTCAGTCTGAAGCATGAGTTTCATAGCTCCTCTGTCTTCTGGAATGTGTTATGCAAAAGGTTTGTAAAATGCAGAACTTTATATATATACAACTGAAAGCTGGATAAAAGAACAGAATACTTTACCTGGCTTTCTGGCCTTCTGTATGTAGGGAAGTGTTCATAGAGTATGCCCACAAACTGGATTGAATATTCTGAATCTTTCAGCTGGCTTTATGCATGTTTTAATCCGGTAGGGCAGAAGTGAATGTAAAATGTAAAGATGCTGTTTTAAATGAAAACAGTGGTACACCTTTACTTGCCTAACAAACAGCTGTGATAAATGGGCAGCGTGCAACACCACCCACATCAGTGCAACCTGGCTTGCATTTTGTGGGTATGGTGGTCTCCTTCAGAGCAGCAGGTCTCCCCAGACGTGCTGCGGTTCATACGTTTGGCGTAACCTTACTGACGTGACCGGACCTCTTACTGCAGTAAGCTGCTGCTGCTGTGTTGGCATTAGCACGTGCCAAGTTTATAGAACAGCTTTGCTCTGTCAGGGTCTTGCTCTTTTCTTCATTTCTCCTCCAAAACTGGAACTTTGATGGGGAGTAAGTCCGTGGGAGCTAATGTGTTCAGTATCACTGACATGAAGTTTATGGATATGAAAAGAAATAACATTTGAAGTTACAGCAGTGACTTTTTATTAATTATTCTTTCTCCTGCAGTTCAAAACTTAGCTTTAATTCTAGGTACAACAGACGCTGAGGAACCCTCCAGTCTTAATGACTGCTATTCTGTTCCTCTTTGAATAACATACTGCTGCGGTTCACTTCATTTGTATGCCTTATCCTTCAAGTGCTGGCAAAGGATTGAGGTTTGATCTGTCAGAAGCTGAAGCTAAAGCGAAGGTGGTGGTGTGCACGCTCAGGAAATAAATGTTTAGGCAGCGGAGTGACGTGTGTTTGCAGCGAGGGGCTGTTCTGCTGTCATCGCAGCGTGTCAGCTGTTGTGCAAGGAGGAAGGCGCATCTCTGGGGAGAGCAAGGGAGGTGCGTGGAGCAAAACCTGTTCTGAGATTGTGGTGGGTGTTGTGGGGCCGGTGGTGGTCAAACCTTGTGCAAAATGTGGTTTTAGTAACTTCTATTCATCACGTGTTAAAACGGTAAGATGTGCAGGTAGCTTTGTGGCATCCTGGATGACTTGCAGTGAGAAGTAAGTATTACTAGAGATGCCTTTTAACAAAAAAAGCAGGGTCTGCAGTACGAAACTGCTTTGAACATCGGAAGTCGTGGCACTGTGATAGCGCGAACAAGGTAGCCGAGACTGCCCCGGTGACA
>NW_009191791.1:0-7315 GCF_000690835.1 Fulmarus glacialis
GGGGCTGGGGGCATCTTGGGTTTAGGTCTCTCGATGGCCAGCGTCCGCCTCAGGGAGCAAAGCATGCTGTAAAATCACGTTTTAAAGATCATTCGAAGCGGAGGGGGTCGCAGCAATTTATATCCCCTCCTGCGAATGCTCAAATAGCCAAAGAAAATAACTGCTTACGCGTATGAGTCCCTACAAACAGGAGTCAATTTTAGAAAAGCTGCTGATTTTAGGGAATGCGCCTGCTAATCGTGTTACGTGCAATGGTACGTAGGAAAAAGAAGCATGATCTGTGTGTCAAAACGGCTCCTGACCTCCAGGTACAGTCAGCGGGGGAATATTGACAGATGTGATGAAAGATTATTTTGAAATATATAAGGGGCGAAAAAGCGTTTCTACTTCTCAGAGCTACACTTTTAAATCAGGGAAAGATGCTGCGAGCTCTTGAAGCCGCTGAGCTCGTCTCGTGTGAAATGTTGCAAAATTTGGTCCTTTTATATACTGCTGCTTCAGAGAAGATGCTCGCTAGAACCTGAGGAGCGTGCGGTGAAAGATGTGGTAGGCGCTGCTGATTCCTCAGCCTAAGCAAAAGTCTAATTGACTTCGGCGGGAGCTTCTCCTGAAGGAGTATCAATCGTTCTCCTGCAAAGGCAAGGCAAAAAATAGGGACCAGATTAAAAGGGATGATAGAGAGGTGGGACTGGAAGGAAAAATGAGGGGGAGGAAGGGGGCTGTTGGTGGAGAAGAGATCCGAGCTGTTGCTGGAGAAAAGGAAACGTGCGGCTGGGACGTGAGGATGAGGGCAGAAGGAGCGTCAGGAGCGGGGAGGGTGAGAGCGGGTAAGTCTGTGGAATTGCGAATATTAAAAACTCTCTGTGTGTGAACGCCGTGGATTAAACTTGCCCTGGGATTAAACGAGCATCAGTCTAACAGAAGTGTCTGGAGTTGCACCCTGTCCTCAGCCGGCAGTAAATGTGGTGCTGGGGTTTGCGCTGCGTTTCTGCGTCTCTGCCTTTGGCAGCTACGCTTGGGGGTTGCTGTTGTTTAACAATTGTCAGATATGTTGGTATGATGTTTTAAAAAAAAAAAAAAGGAGAGGGCAACAAAAGCATTTGGTGTTGTTTTTAATGGCTTTGAAAATTTTCTAGGTGCAAATACTTGAAAATTATGTGCCAACATGAGCAGCATTTGATGTCTCTGAGCTAGGCGTGCTTTCAAACACAAGGCTGCAAACGGTAAACGCTTGTCTATTTTTCCCCCAATCATTCTTCCTATTAATATGAGCTGACTTCAAGTGAAAAGGGCGTTTTGAAGTTGGCAGTTTTTCAGGTCTGGAATAGTTCTTGGTCTTGTGCAAGTTCTATTTGTTACAAAGAATTTTGCTTATTCAGGAGCAGGGCTTAACAATAGTCACATATGCAACGGTTTATAGAGTGTTACAGCTAGTAAGTCAAAATTGGGGATTTATTTAGCTGTCGTGCGTCCAAAGATCATTAGTAAAGAATCTGTCGCCGCAGTTCCTGCAGAGATTCAGATTGCGTGTGGTACAAAGACCTGTGGTTGACAAGATACGCTGGAGGCCTGTAAGAATGGAGAAACTGTGAATAAGCCTCATGTGCTGCAGCTTGCAAAATGAAACAGCGCTTGGTCTGATTAGTATTTGGATTGGTAAACTCAAAGGGAACAGCAAAGGATCTATCTTTCCTGTGTTGTACTGTTAATCATGGGAGTACTGCTGACGAAAAAAAAAGGGCACGTTTAGCTTGGTGTATCGCCTCTGTGCTTTGGGTGTGAAAGCCTTGAGTGCAGGTTCTTGCTGCAGTGGATTTGTTGCAACTAATCATAATCCTTCGCTTGGTGTTTGCTTGGTTGCAGCTCTCTGTCCACATCAGACGTTGCAGGTTTTCTTCAGTGCTAAAACGCACCGACTTGTTAATTGGGTTTTTTTAAAAGTAGTTACTGTTTTGTCTCAGCACCTAAGAACAAGTGACAAGAAGCACTTTCTCTAGTGGCAAAGGTGGTATAAATTACTGAATATGTCTTTTAAGATCCTATTTTTATTGGCCATTTTTTTTTTCTTTCGTTAGCTATTTTTATACTGAAATTTCTTAGGACTTCTGGTGGGACTCATAAAATGAAATTTAGTGTTTTCTCAGCCCTTAGAAGATGTTAGTGGATAGATTTAGAATAGCTAACAAATGGAAATACTACGAAATTCAGCTTCTGTCTTAAAAGGTCCTTGTGAATTCTTTCACATGTGTTTTTTCCTTTGGGGAAGTGTGAAAGGGTTTCTGAAGTTGACCTCAGCTCTCAGGCAAAACAAAACTAAGGTTTCTGTTTTAAAATCGTTCGTTGGAAATTAATAGAGAGATACTAAGATAAGTTGTTTGAAAACTTTGCCTGTAATTGGGTGCAGCAATTCAGATCGAAAGGGGGAAGAGGAAGATGGGGTAGCTCTAGCGACAGCTCGGTCTGAGCTGCGTGGTGGGATGTGCTCCGAAAGATACCCCCGACCCTTCATTTTCTGTGCAGGAATCCTCTCCAGCGGATGAGGGAGGCTGGAAGTTTCTCACTTTGTTTAACAACCTTTGTGGTTTTCATCTTGAATATTTCATCAAGGTTTGGTTTTGTGTTGGTTGGTTTTTTTTTTCCTTTGGGGAATGAAACCTGCAGAGATGTTCTTGTCTCAGCAGCCTATTGTTAATTGCTCGGTGTATAAACACTTCACCTTTCCTAAACACTTAACCACAATGAACAGGCTGTTGAGTTGATCTGGGTAGGTTGTACAGGAAAAAGTGCCCCCCGCCCCCTTCAATGTCAGTGAATGGAAGACCATCCTCGTTAGCATGAAACCCTTAACGAATCATTGCTTTGGAGTGTACTAAGCAAATTCAACAAATGGTTTAACAGAAACCACTACCATTTTAAAATCCGATTTATAGATCAGAATGTCTCGGTTGTTTGTTCATATCTCCGTGTATACCGACGCTAACGCTCTTCACTTTTGTTTTTATTAGACTTTAGATCAAAGATGGCTCATGCAAGGCTGTTAAGTCGTATGTGGCTTGTGAGCCATTGAATTACAGCCCCAGCATGCAGGCTTCATCATATAACTGGCAGCAGAGCTATGGAGCAGCTATAACACGCCACTGAAACAAAAAAGATTAAAGTGGGAGTGAGGGGAGAGAAGGTAAAAATGGAGATGGAGATTTTGTCCTTTGCCAGTGTCGTAGGGAAATGATTTCTAAGTGATCTAAAGCTAGTTATTTGTATATTTGCAGTAATTCATATCATAGCGTATTGAGGAAAATGCAAATTAAAATGCGCACTCTGTTACACTGCATTCTGCTGGTTTTGAAGGGAAAAAAAACCCTTTTTTTGCTACAGTGTTAGGAAGTGAGTATCTGTAGTGGACATAAGATAGGTAGAAAAAAATAAACTTGTCTGCGTTGTGCTAAGTGTTGTTAATTAGCTTTTTGCTTATGAGGTGGTAATGAGTGCACATTAACTATTACACCTCCAATACATTACAAAGATCAGTATGAAATCTCTCGGAAAATGGCAAACTTGTTGGGGCATACATTGAGATTTTTTAAAGGAGGCTCACCAGAGAAGTTCCTTTAATTAGGTAATTATAATGTAATTCACTGAGAAGTCTGTCCTCTTAAGAACTTTACTGAGAAAGTAGAAGAAAAATACAGGCAGCTATCTGAAAAACAGAACCTTTTCCCCTTGTTCCTCCCCACGGTGCGCACACTTGCTTTCTTGTCTCGCTGCCTTGGCTGTGTAATTCAGCCGCATTTTCAAATGAAGACAGAAAACTGGAATACGTGGATCTGACAGCTCAAAGTTAGTATGAGTGCATTTGAAATGTATCTTGTGTAACATGTCAGTCATGACAAATGTACTCTTTTAAAAAAAAATCCTGACTAAGGAGGTGCTTTTTCAATGTTTTGTAACTTTGCCAACTGAAATGCAAAAGGGTGCTTTAGCCAAAGCGAAAACCACATACTCAGACACAGGAATCCCTACAGAAGGTTGGAATTAATAAATAATATGCTCCATCTTGGTCTTTAAAAGAAAATAATAGTTTGGTCTATTATAGTATACCTCAGTGTGTAGTATATATCATGAAACTTTTACACTCAACCTCTAACCAAGCATACTGAAAAAGAAACTTTTCTTCCCCCCTCTGGCTGAAGCCAGTGGCGGTTTTGAAAGAACCAATTTAATGGAGAAAAGCTTTAGTGCATTTATGTTCTTTTCAGGCTTTTCAGTCAAACCATGGAAGATCAAGTCAAGAGTTATGGGCCACAGCTGTGTTCCTCCATTGAGATCTTCTATAGGACATCAGCTGAGCTGATTAAGAAATGGTGACCACAGCTCCCTTCCCTTATTCACCCTGAAAGGCAAATCCGTCCACTTGATTGAGAAGCATTGCCTTGCAACCATATTTTCCCATTCGCTTTCAGTGGGCGGCTTAGATTTGATTAAGAAATACTGTCCTATAATTACATTCTGTCCCTCTCTCTCATGCTATGAAAAGCCTCTGAAGACAATTCAAGGTTTTGAACTTTAAATAAAAACGGTAGGGAAGGAGGGTCTTTGCAGCCTGGCTAGGTGGGTATGCACATGAAGTGATAAGTAGCTTTTAGCTAGAAATACTAAAAGAGTATCCTACGAAGGGCAGTCAGTGCTGGCTTGTGTTTCTGTACTGCTACGGCTTTGTTCTCCACTTTCCTGGAAGGGATCAGTGTCTCTAAGCCTGACTCTGTTCCAATAAGTTTGTGACAAATGTGCTTTCCTTTTACTCAAACAGCAAAACTGTATTTTATATTAAATCCTTTCTTTCTTTTGGCATGATGGGACTCGGTTCGTCTCTTGCCTGGTGCTGAGGTGCTGAAGCTAACTTTACCCACTAATTTTAGATAGTTTAGAATTTCACATTATGTTGTATATTAAATGCGTTCCAGCTGAATAACAAGTGCCTTGTGTATTAAGAAAATGATAGAGATTTGTGGCTGACTTCTAGCTTGAACATTATCTGCATAAATACTGAACTGTAATCTATCAGAACAAATAATTTTTTCATACACTAAACTTTAGCAAATACAGTTTGGCATAAATGCCTCCCCTCCTGCCTCTGCAGATTTGTGTAACTCAGTCAAATGAGGAGCTAATGTCTTTTTTGGACTAATTGGGGTTTGCATTTATGTTCACTGTGGGGTTTTTGTACTTGACAATAGTTGGTGGGTTTTCTGGGTGGAGGGAGAGATCTAAGGATTGATTTAAACAGACTGTATGTCTATATATTTGTGTGTGTGCATGTATCTATAGATGTGTTGCTAGAACTGGACAACACGATCTGCTTTTGGATGCTTAGGGGTTTTCCAATCATTAACGAACAGTGAAAAGTGATATGTTCTGATTCAGAGATTGGGGCTGGCTTAGTATGAGCCGAGGGATATGTAATGATGAATTAACTGAAACTTGGACCGTGTGTTACGTAAAAAGAAAACCCTATCATCGGATGGGGATGTAGATCAGTGGCTGGCTGCTTGGCCTGGGAGCCCAAGGAGATCTGCTGCCTGTAGCTGTCCGGCTGCGACTAAACCATATAATTTCGGCATCGTGCTCTTGGAGGAGTGATGCCTCCAGCTCTTTCATCCAGTGATCTTTGTTAGTAGTTACAGGGTGGTTTTGGTTTTGCTTCTTAGGGGAAACTTCTCTCCTCACTGTCCCATCCGTGCCTCCTCTCATGGAAACGTAGAACACAAAAGCGATGAATTAAGGCAGCTTGTTGGACCAAGCTGGCTGACTTCTAATTAAATGGAGAGAGTGATGGCTAAATATCTCCATCCTCTGCCAAGGTACAAAAGTATGGGGAAAGACTGCTCCTCGCTTTCCTTACTAATGCTGCCGAAGGGAATGTCAGGAGGAGGAGGACGTGGAAGGGGTGACTCTTTAGATAGCTGCTCAGGGGCTTCTTCTACGTTACTTTGTTGGCATATAGTGAAACCGTTTGCTGATGGCGTGGAAATATTTGGTGTCATATTTGGAATATTTCATATTTCACATAAAAACAAGCCACGCTTAAATGTATGCTTGATGTCCTCAGTAGAGAAGAGTCATTAGCTTGTTGCTATACAGGAGAGCTTCACTGCCCGTCTCCGTAGAACGTGTGTCGTTGTCTTCTGCAGCTGGAGAAACGTAACGGGAACAGAAGCACCACGCTGGGTACAAAGGAGCAGGTTGATCTGGATAGCTGTTTCTCTCCAAGGAGAACAAAGGTTTTTTTATGTGCTTAAAAAACACACAAACATGAAAAACATGTTTTAATTTTAAGGACAAGTATTCTAGACTTAGAATAGTATTAATTATTCTGAAAAAATCCATGTAAAACTCCGCTGTTCTTTTTTTTTTTTTTTTAAAGTTAAATCAGCTAACTGTTTATTCATTGGAGTTGTGAGAAAGAGCCCTTAGCTTGGATTTAATGATGTTTAATCATTCTTTCAAAAATACAAAGGAGGTACTAAAAGCTGTTCAGCTAAGCTTTAAAGAACTAACAGCTATAACTCAGATTCAAAAGTGATTTAGTTCCAGAGGTAAGTCTATAATCCTACCAGTCATGAGTTAATCTGTCATCAGACTAAGACTAGAAGCAAATCTATTTAACTAAGAATAGTTAATTCACCTGAATGAGAGCAAGGATGAAGATCCTTCTCACAAGAGTTAGTTTATTTTGAGAAAATTCATGATAGAGAGTGAAAATAGTGAGTGTTTTTTCAAAGGTAGACTGAAAAATTCTGCTTTGAAATTTGCACTGCTCTTTTTCTGAACTTTTCAGGATGGTTCGGTAGCATGGCTGCCCAACCTGCTGTTCTGGAGACGGTGGAAATGAGTGAGTCAGTGAATAAGGAAGATAATATTCTGTTTATTATAAAATTGGAAGGTTTTAGGAACAGCTTTTTGGGGCACAGGATCGTGACATCAAAACCAAATTCTCCTTTCCTTCCCTTTCCTTGTCCTGTTGTCGTTTCATCTCAAGACAAATTGATGTGATGAACTCTAACCTCTTAGTAGGATAATTTATTAAAATAACAGATGCTGTAGAATCGGGCCTTAGTTGATCTTCAGTTCTTAAAGAAGATTAACACCCTGATATTTTGCAAATTGGGTTCCCATTTCCTACCTCGTTCTATTACGCCAACGTATTGTGGTGAGGACAAAGGCACTACTCGGATATTGCCTGTAATTTACAGAAAAGGATTTCAGCCAGAACAGGATTCATAATATGCAAATTAGGAATAATTCCAGGGGGGGGTGC
>NW_009191791.1:7346-9013 GCF_000690835.1 Fulmarus glacialis
GGGGGGGCGGGGGGGGGAGTGCATTTGAGCAAGTGAAATTGTTCCTTATGTACCAGAAAATAGAGGCTCAAACCTTGTGTGTCAGCTGGCAGGTTGGACGTAGGGAAGGTTGAGACTGAAAATACACTTAGTTTTATTAATGCCACTTTAGGTCTCCTTTTGCACACCTAGGAAAGAGGAGGGTGTGCTGTGTAGTTTTTTTTTTTTCCCAAGCACAAAACAGGCACATCAGTTGAGCAGAGCAAGAGGACATGTAAATCTCTCTGTCTAATTCTTTGTTGACAAGAAAATGGAAAAGACCTTGATCGAGCCCAGCGGTCCAAGGGAAGGCTGGGTCAGATCGTTTGCTGCTTCTAGAGCTGAGGACATGGCAGCACCCTCCCGTACAGGGATGTGGGCATGCTTATGGATGCTAGACGAATAAACACTGTTGAGCATCTTGGGCTGTTGTCTGGTTTTTGTTGGTTAGGCAAATAAAAAAACAGAAGTCCTTGCTGCATTTGGATAAATTGATCGCTATGATTTACTCCATTTACCAGTTAACAGCATTTATTAAAGCCCATAGAAAATTTTCTATGCTGTTCTGTTTCACTCGCTTGGGGTTTTAGAAGACCTAATAGTTGATTGGCAAGTGAAGGAAAAGAAAATGATGGAGAGATGTGTCGAAACCCTTCGTTATTTTTGTCTTGTTGTAATCTCTGTTCCTCAAACATATTGAAGGCACCTTTCCTGCTTAAAGCATAGCAAAATGTGGAATACTGTACTTATATTTAATACTATTTGCCTATTCATTATGGCTGTTGAAGATAATAAGCCACAGCCTGCTGGGGTTGTCTTGTTCTTTATTGCTTCAGTAGATGGCACTGACATGTTCATTTGACTGATTGCTTTATGTGTTGTATCAGCTGTGATGTTGTTTTAGATTAGTTAATAGTCTGTCTAAGATTTTGCCAAGACGAATATGAATTAAAATGGGGGAGGAAGAACAGCAGAGGACTACCCATAACTTACCAAGTATTCACTCTCTGGTATAATCTGTCTTTGTGTCTATCACAAAGAGATTCTCGAAGAGGCTGTTAGTCTGCTGCTGAATACCAGGGCTGTTCAATTGATCTCTGCTGCAGCCGTCAGTTTTGTGTGCATGAGCAGCACCGAGAGGATTCTCTGACGTGCTGGAGCTAGGAAACTTCACCTCGTACCTGTGCAATCAAGGGCTTTGGGTTTAGTTTGTTTAATTAAAATTGCATGCCTTTTGATACAAAAGTAATCAGTTTTTGCAAATGATGGGGGAATGGAGCAAGGTCCTATAGGTCAAAATGTAACTGGTTCTGACCTTGCTAATGAAGCTCTTTGCCAGTGGAAAGTTATGTTTAATTTTGTTGATGTTATTGTGAAGGTGGGTGGAAATTGAGTAGAATTTTCCCTATCAAAGGTTGAGTGTGTGGTTTTTAATATTTTTAATATATAATGTCTGAACTATTGCTGTGAACCTCAACTCAGTTTATTGTTTACGTGACAGTTGGTGATAAATGTGATATACACTGAATGTGAAAAACAGTGTTTAAAGAGCATGGTCAAAAGCAATAATGCTTTCTGCATTCTGAAAAATGTAGCTTTTTGGCTGCGTTGTAGTAGGCCATGATTAAGAGGAATAATAAGGTAGGGAA
>NW_009191791.1:9025-11059 GCF_000690835.1 Fulmarus glacialis
CTTTCCTCTATTCTTGCTTTGTTAGGCCATGTTGAAATATAACATGGCTTGTTTTGTTTAACTTGCAATTATTCTTAAACTGCCTTGTTCACTTGTGCACAGGTCCTGACCCGTGAATACGTAAGCACGTACTCTATCCATTTGAGCAGTCTCACTAAACTTGAATACTTGCCGAATTGGGCAGTGGTAAATGTGAAAGGAAGCAAAAAGACATCAGTTTTGGTATGAATCCCAACAGTTTGGGGATGGTGGGGCATAAAAAGCTGAGTTTCCAAATGGTGAAAATTGATGTAGCTCTCTTGACTTGGAGTCAGTGCCACTAATTTTACATCCACTAAAGCTCAGTTACTGTCTGCGCTGGCAGAGGGGTTTTTCAGGAGCGATGTTTGGGGGCAAACATGTAGAAAACTTTAAAATGCTATGGCATGTCACTCTGTGATGTTGTCACAATTATGGAAATAGAATTCATTGGGAATTCATGGATTCTATAAAGCTGGTTGCTTGACTCATAAAGTGAAATTATTACTTTATATCGGGCAGTTAGCATCTACTTTCAGACTGTTCTAATGCAAAACATTTTTTCATGTTTGATTCTGATAATTCAAATTGTATGTATTTGCTATAATTGCTTCAGGCTTCTACAGATGTAAGTACCAGTGGAATTACTGCATTGAATCTTTCCACTAGGACTAGAGGAAGTACTGTGAATTGTTTTAATGTAAAGTGAGTGCCTCTTTCATACAGGGCATCCATATCGTGTTTCCCAGCTTATTAACACTTCAAAAAGCCAAACCAAAAATAAAACCTCAGAAGCCTATGAAAAGAAAGGGGAGGGGGGATTTTATGTATTGCAATAAATGAAGGAACACTAACTACCAGAAAGCCATGAGCTAAGAAGTATATAGTGTTTTAATAATGCTTTTTAACATCCAGGGCCATTATATAGTAACTTCCACATTTGTTTGTTTGTTTTACGGTGACCCAAAAGAATAAATAGTATTGCTTGTATTACACATTGAAAACCTATTCTTCAAGCTAAGTGCAAAATGTGAAAATTGAAAATACAGGTAGCTGGGGGCGTTACCTGAGGTTTTAGTCACTTATTTTTAGTCATCTCTTGCCCTACACAAGAAACAGTGTGAGTTTGGTTTAATAAGAATATTCATATTTCATCTTTAAAATAGTTTAAATTTAAAAAACTTTCAAGTTTAAACTTGTACGGCTGGGGAATTTGAATGGCAATGTAAATAACAGAACAGTAGTTTCTAAGGAGGGCTGTATTAAAATGCCTTGTGAACTGAAGAAATTCACCTTCTCTTTGCCTTTCCGTGATTATTTTCAAACGATAAACTGCTGGATCCGTTCCTAGTGAATGCTGAACTGTCTCTAGTTTAAGAGGATCTTTGTCGGGAAGGAATGTGGATAGAAGACACATGCACATTTGCAACTATTTGTTGGCCTGTATAAAGTATGAATTATTGCTCTTTGAGGACGCATGCAGTCTGCAGTCTTTTGTTTTAGTCATAAATTTATTCTAACCAAACAAAAGGATTTCGGTGTTTTTTCTAACGTAGATTTCTTAGAGTTTGCCAGCAATCCTCTCTGGTAAAGAGAGTGTATATCTGCAGAAAGGTTGTTTTGGGTAGTATAGCTAAACCAGTTCACCAAGCACAGTAAGTGTAGCAGCAAAAAAGGCAGGATAAGCTATTTTATCTCTTCCAGGCATTGACTAGCCTGGAATAGGGACCGGGGAACATTTTACTTTCTTTTCAGTCTTGATCAGTATAGACGGGTTAACAGCACATTTCAGTTTACGTGAGGCCTTAGATCTAAGTATGCCAGTCATATTTAAAACAGTCTCTGAGACATTAAAACTTTTTTCTAAAGTACTCAAAATTCCAGAGTTTTAGGAAAAAGAAGTTTTTTCATCCTTGCTTCTTCCCTGGGGCTCCATTCCCTGAGCATTGAATTCAGCTTTAGCACGTTGTCTGATCGACTTGGTAGTTGAATTGTTAACAGACAGTACCTGTAAAT
>NW_009191792.1:0-8787 GCF_000690835.1 Fulmarus glacialis
TCCAACCTTAATGATTCTATGACCCTATGACTCTATGAAAATGGGTTTCAAAAGAAATTCTGCACATTTACCTACAACTAGGTCATCGCTCCAATTCTCTAACGAGCCAGGCTCTCAGCCTCAGCACACAGGAATTATGTCCTGCCATCTTTCACCATTTCCTCCATAACTTACACAAAAACATCATCTGGAACAATTTTTTTCTAGCCCTCTCCATGTCAGATCAAAATGACACCGGTACAATGATGCTCTTTTTGCCCATTTGCTTTTAAGGCAGTGGTGCCTAGAAGTACGAGGTCAGAACTGAAGTCTAATCACGGTCCCCGCTGTTTACAGTAATAATCCTGCTCAGACGGCTATCCGGCACCTGGCTGGGATGCTGGAGGCTCAAATTTTTAGTCTGCCACGGCACACCATTGGCAAAGCATTTAGGCTCCTCATGCCCAGTTAGAAACTGAGAATAATATCCCCTTTTTCTTCTCTATTTAGATGAGAATCTCTCTGATTGAATGACTCTCCTTCAGGCAGTGCAGCAGCCCGCACAACAGCATCCTGATCTTTGACACGCACGATAACAGAAATATTAAACGAAAGTATCCCTTCATTCATTAATGCACTGCATCCAGAAAACTTCCTGCAATTTCTGCTAAAGAAGGTCCGGCGTGTTTTTATAGCTCTCATCATTTATCCCCAATGGCTGTAATTTTGAAATTATTAACAAACAATACAAAAACAAGGATTTAAAAAAGTTTCACTTGACTTCAGTCACAAATTTGGCTCTAAGAAACTTAAATGTAGGTCTAAGACAAATAGTTTACAAAAGCTTTTGGAAACCTCAGTGGGGGGGAAATCCATTATGAACTCAGAATTAATCTCAACAATCTTACCTATTGATTTTTTTGCCTTTTATCAGTTGAACTTCTTGTTCCTGAATAACTCATTTACAGGTAATAGACTGAAATAACAAAGTCCTACACAGTTATAATTGACACCATTTCCTAGAACATGTTCATCAGAAATTATTGGTCTAATAATGGTCTTTCAGATACCAGGATAGGCTAAACAAACTCCAGGCTGCCATAAAGAAGCAGAAAAGCTTAATTAAATTTCATTTCAGACATCAGACTCCAGCATCTTTCTTCTCCACCCTCTTTAAAAATAGGGCAGACCCCTTCTGATTCACATGCATGGGAAGAAACGACCAATTGCAATTCATATTCTAACAGAGAAATTGCGCTTTTCAGCCCAGAGTTTGCGCAAACATGATTTGTCTTTTAGATAGCTGTAAATTACAAAGACTAGACAAGACATTTAGAATCTATGGGTAACAAAACACCAAAGCATTTTCTCACCGCTCAGTCCACAAGCATGGTGCATAACAAGCAACGCGTGAGCAAGCGTTGCAAGCTACTGCCCTTTTCGTGCCGAGGATCGTAAGAAAGAGGACCCGCATCGGTAAGGTTGCAACAGGGTAGATATTTTGCAGGTGGGAGAAGGATCAAACCTTCAGGTCCTTCTCCAGAGCAGGCTGGATTTTCTACCTGTCTATTAAGGTATCCACGCTACCCCTATCATCACAGCATCGTCTCTCCGATACCTGCTCCTGCTTGGTACTCCCAAGCAAAACGTCATCTATAAATCATCTATCAGCGCATCACGCATTCACAAAAATCAAAGAGCCCAGATCACTTTAACAGGAACAGGACCAGGTAGCGGAGAGCAGCCACTCTCACGAGAACAGCTCTTCTCCTCCGGCAGAGACTCGTGGGTCACCCTGCCCTGATCCCACCGACAGACTCGTCACTTGCCAGGGAGGGACTGACGGCGGCTGGAGAGACCAAGAGAGGTCTTACGCCGTCAGCAGAGGTAGGGAAACAAACACAGTGAGGAAAATGAATCTTATTTCATTTGCCATGAAAAAACAATTGTGTTATCCTGTATTCGGGAGGGAGAGAGGATTTCTTTTGCTCTTTTCCTTCCTTGGAGGTTAAGGTGAGTGAGGGAACTTGTTGAGTCTCCTTATTTCCTTACTTCGTCGTCTTTGATTGACTTGCTCCCTGCGGTGCGATACAGAGAGCATGTATTACAGAGGTCATCGCTGAATCCCAAGTGCTTTCCAGACTCTTCATCACTATATTATTTCCATTGCAGTAGGGTTTAGAAGCCCAGGACAAGATTACAGCACATTTGTAAGTGCTCTATAGTGGCACGGTGAGAACTTTCATTACCCCAAGGAGCTTACCACTGAAATTATACAAAAGACAAAAGGCAGAAGAAGGAATAAGAACTATTATACCCATTTTCCCCTCAGAATGGGAAACTAAGGCATAGAGAAACTCAGTGTCCTGATAAAAAAGCTTTGAGAAGACACAGAGCGGGCAATCAAAGCTTCATCCCAAAGCGCCATTTCAGTCCTTTAACCTCCGAGCCAGAGCGAGAGGAGGCGGCAGACAATGAGGAAAAGTACCTCGATAAGAGAAACTGCCAGTGACCGCTGGCCTTGCTTTATTTGGAAATGCCCGGAAAAAATGCAAATTTCCCTGAACGGCAGTCACCTACCGCCTCTGTCCTCCTACCCCAAAACGTCCTGCTCTCCTTCCGCAAGTCATGACAGCCCAAGGGAAAGGGAGCTATAAGAGTGGGATCTAATTGCTTCTTTCCTATTTCATTCCAGAAATGCACATGGATTTAATGAGCAAAATCTACTTTTGAGTTTCCAATCTATTTTGCAGAATATTGAGCTGGGCGCTCAGAATTTATTCCGCTGGTGAACGCAGCGTTGTACAAGCCCGCTTCCATTTCTTAAAGCCCGCCGGCACGACATCAGCTGCAAACTCGGGGAGCTTGCGCTAGGTGAAGCAGGTGGCCAGGCCTATAATTAATCCATATATACTTTCTCGCTCCGGCTGCACGCCAGTAATCTCAACTGAAACTAATACGCGAGCAGCCAGAGTTGCACTGGAAATTGTGAAGCATCAGACCCAGGGAAAGAATTAAATCCTTCGGGTGTCCATTTCCAAGCGGGTCTCCGAGAGAATTTGCTGCTTCTTCTGTGCTTCACGGTACGGGAACAGCGTCAGGGAAGATCCAGGTTAACGTCAGCTTTTAAGTATGGCCAACATCTGGGTCAATCCTTTAAAAGAACCTTCCCAGGCTGACTCCAACGCAACAGCAAGTTTACATCGCACTGGTTTTGACAGGAGAGAGCACGGAAGGCTGGTCTGTTGGCGAATCTAGATGGCCATTGCCAAGAGCTACATCTTGGGACCGTCCTCGGAAGCCACACGCAGGCAAAGCGAATTCAACAAGCAAAGAGGTGAGGAGGAGGAGGAGGGTTTTCAGTGCAGATGTGGGAACAAGAGGAAACTACAGCCCTCCCCTTCCAGCCCCACCAGCCTCTGGGTTGGGGGAACAACGCTGCCTTGCCTCAGGTGGTATTGGGTCTGTGCGGGGAGCCAAGATCCAGCTCCAGGCATCCACAGGACAAGAGGGAACACACTCAGGCAGAAAAGCTGCGGTTTTGGGGATACCCCAAATGGCTGGCACGGAAAGCAGAGCGTGGTACTGAGTCAGGATGCACTTGTGCAGCAAGGATGCATTGCAGCAGCAATGCACTTGTGACTTCAGGGGCTAAAGACGGAGGAGATCAGGCTGAAGCAGCTCCACGTCTCCCACGCTGAAGCAACGCTAAAGCAATGTTCGCTCTCCGACGGGTCTGGAAGGATCAGTCAGAGCGTCAAGCAGGATGGGGAATGTAATCTGTGAGTGCTTGGCTCTTCCCTAGCCTCTTCTACAGAACGGATTCTGCCAAGGCCTTTCCAAGGAGCATCGCTGTCACCGTTGCTTTCTTTTCAACAGAAGAAATGTACACCTTTTCCTGAACTATCGTCCTCCGTAAAATGGAAAAGTGCAAGGAGAAGAGCAAAGATTGATGGGCAGCATGATGACTAAATTGCTCGATGATTTGGTTTGCTTTAAGTCATCTTTCTGGGTTTTCTGGTTTTGATTTTTTTAAATACATCCTACATTCTTCTGGGTCAAAGTTTCTTGTTTTTGAATTTCAAATAAGGACTTCTGAGATTATAAAAAACCATCACGAATAAGAATTCTCTCTTTAGGTAAAAAGGGTTCCTAATTGATTATAATCAATTCAGTGTGTCCAGCTATTGTCATTAGATGTAAGTCTGGAATATATGGAACAAAGAGTAATTGCTGATGATGAATGCATAAAAAAGTAGTCCATGTTTCATTTGTACCATGTCCTTTTTATTTGCATGAAACATTATGAAACTAGACAATCATTAAAGAAATATAAAAGTCACTGAATGGACTCTCTGCATTAGAGGTTCATTTTCTTTTATTTCTCCCCGTGTTTTCCCGGAGCTTGTCCTTTGGGCCATCTTATCTTTGCATTTCTATTTAGTCAAATGGATTTCATGTCTGTCTCTGCCACAGATTGACAGAGTGACAGCAGCAGAAAATAGAAGAAAGGGATGAATTAATAATAAGGAGAGATGTTTATTCATTTAACAGAGACAAGGCGAGAGGTGACTACACAAATATGAGCTATTGTCAATGCAGGTCAGCGCAGAGGTTAAAAGGTCCAGGACTGGCTGCCAGCTGGGGCAAGCAGAGCAGCCACGGCCCCACGTTAACATCTGACGGGTAATTAGTAGCCAACAAAGAACTGGAATTGCCACTACTATTATCTGTGACTCTTGCTGGGGGGTTTCCAACCCACAGCCCGTTAGACCTTTGATCCAGATGAACACGGCAAGCGGGAGTAAAGAAATCAAGCTTGGATATGGCCCATAAGCAGAGGGAGGAAGAGGGGAGAGGGAGCAGCTCTTCAGCCCCTCTGAGGGAGACGATGAAGATCACCGAGTGACAGCGATTTAAGGCCAGCAGTGCCCACTGGGACAGGCATTCAAGGTCGGCACTGATGCTGCCTGTTCTGCCTCCTCCCCAGCCAAGCCTCTGAGCCAGCCTCTACCTGCTTCTCATCTGCCCAGTCTCTGAGCAACCCATATACCGTCAGCAAAGCAGATACTTTGGGTTCCAGATGTGAGAATCAGCTGGTGAACAGATTAAAATGAAGTTTAGTGTCCCGGTTGAGAGCTACAGAGTTTGTAAAGGATAAACCCTGAGCAGGGGAAATAAACCTCCTTGTTGGGCCATTCCCACGCTGCTGGCCTGACGTGTCACACCAAACAGAGGTGTGAAAGGTCTCTCCCTCCTCCTTGGTTATTTCATCTTTCCCACTGAGAAGGAAACCAGCACGTTGCAGCTCCTGCCCCTACACAGTCCCAATTTGCACCCAACATAGGCAGAAACTGGGCACCTCCGGCTTCACTTCATTCCTGAGACCCTGCAGCAAGATGCCCACTGCAGATCTCATCCCAGAGCAGAATCCCTCATTTATCTCTACCAGAGGCCACAGGAGGCCTTACGACCACTTAGCTCATTTCCCTATTCCATCTTTTTTTCTTCCACGTTATCCAGAAAGTGGTAACGATCTCTCGGGTTTAGCTCATTCTAAAGGAAATGTGCGATGAAGTATCGAAAATGTACAGATT
This sequence comes from Fulmarus glacialis, assembly GCF_000690835.1. Classification (NCBI taxonomy): domain Eukaryota; kingdom Metazoa; phylum Chordata; class Aves; order Procellariiformes; family Procellariidae; genus Fulmarus; species Fulmarus glacialis. The sequence continues at coordinate 5,577 of NW_009191792.1, forward strand.
ATAAAGAGTTAATACTCGGCAAACCCATCTTTACAGTATTCCAGTAACTCAAGGGGATACTCATGACGATGTCTTTTCCAGATCACTCATGCCTGCAGTGTGCTCCGAACACTTCTTAACCATGCAGTAAGGAATTGCTAATGACAAGAAAGCATCACGGCTCTGACACAGAGAGCAGATCTCCCCTTGCGGTCAAGGACAGCTGGGGGAGCCCAGCACCTTTCGAAGCCAAGCCGTCTATGTTTAAGTTAGAGCTGTCACTTCCACATCCATTTTATCCCCACAATGATTTGCAGTGCAGCAATACCGACGGACCCCTAAAAAGACTGGAGCTGCATTCTGCCGGGCTCTGTCGATACGTGCAGGAAGAGATGCCTGAATATACGTGCAGGGAAAGATGCCTGAAGAAGCAAGAGGTGGGAAAAGGAGAAGAAATCCTCTTCCCGGAGGGTACCGTCGTGCCAGCTGGAAAGCTGGGGCATCGTGTGGACATGCTCCGGAGAGCTGGTGACACGGCAGCGGACGGACGAACCCAGGAATAAAGCAGACCTGTCCTGACCCCACGTTCTGCCCATCAGAAAACTCTGCTTTTAGGGTTTCTAACACATCTGCTTGGTTAAATGATCTCCAACTCCCCGGAAAACAAAATAAATACAAATGTGCATCATCTTAGCAGCCCTATTTCTTATTCAGTTGCTGACAATACCTAATGAAGTGGATAAATGATTAATTAAGAAACAATATTTCTTTACAGAAACTAGCTCTTTGGGGGGAAAAAAAAAAGAATCCCTTGACATTATTGTTCACTGATCTGTTACCCACTATTTTTAGTAAGTGGAGGCGAAGCTGAAACAGCACGAAAGGAAGCACGGCAGTGTTTGATCAGAGTAGTAACAATAAACAACCCCCCAAACAAATCGCCAGGTGTTGTTTAATGCATCGCTCCCTGGCTATGCAATTAACTCCGCTGCCACTCCTGATAAATACAGAGCTGCAGGAATGGTAATTCATTGTTAACATCAGACTTTGGAAAAATTATAAATCTAAGGGGAAAAAAGGGGTCACTTTTTATCATCCACGTTGCATTGTGGGAGATACAGTGCCTGAAGCAAAAAATAATAAGAATAATACAATATTGAACCTTTCTCTCAAAGAAAATCATTTTCCAACCTTCCCATACCAATATGCACTAGACTACCGCGTCAGGAACATCAAGCAGGATATTACATCTCTTAAGGTATGTGTTTCTGAAGAAGTCCAGACTATTATTAAAAGACATCCCATTAACAGTTTTAAAAGATCCATATGAAAGTTGCAGTTACAAACTTTTATTCCAGTTCCACCCTGTCAGTCATCTGTAGTACTCCATAATCTCTTTTAATTAAGATATTCATAATAGTGCCAGGCAAGAATTTTGGAGAGAGATATTTTATGCTTTCCATTCCCATTTAGGAAAGAGACGGCAGCAGTCAAAGCCAGTAGTACAGCTATTAAGAGCTCAATTAAAAAGTTCCCTTTGTAACCATTGCTTTCTGATATACAGCTTCGCTTCTTTCTCTATTCCAGCGTAGAACAAAGTAAAAAATGATCAAAAATATAATTCCCACGTCAAACTGCAATAATAAGAACAGTAATAGGAAGGTCAAATCAACCGTGCTACCCCAGGTGACGGAAAACAAAACATTTGATGTTGGTTTTGGATTTCTGACCCTTAAGTCTTCAATATTTTCATTAAGAATACCGTGTTTTGCAGACTACCACCAAAGCAACAAAACCAGTAAAATATCTCAATGAAGCATTGACACTAGTTATTTCAGTTTTTATCTAAAACTGCTGACAGACCTCTGATCGCTTCCAATTTCCTTCCCTTTCCTGACACTATTTTTGAAGGGAGCTCTTCTTCCAAAACATGCGCTCATGTCTATCCCTTTGCAGCTTAACCTCTGCAACATCCAGGTCCTCCTCGTGAAAAATATGTAACTTGCTCTCGCTTTATATTTGGAGAACTTCTAATATGAGGTGACGTCCCACGTGTACGTGCTTAGTGCTTAAGGTCTCTCCTAGCAGCATCAAGAGTCATCTGAGCTTTGCCTTTGGAATCCTTCCACCTCCATTTTCTCTGCTAGAAAGCAAAGAAAGAGAGCAGTTGAAATCAATCTGTCTTTGCTGTATTCCCTTCCCTCCTTTCTCATTTCTTTTTCCTTTCTCCTCAGAGACCGGAGGTGTAAAAAGCCATTTTTCGGGAGCTGAAATCTTTGGCATGATTTTACACTTGGTATTCCTTCCATGCCTCTAGCTCGGTAGTGCTACTATACACAGATGCCTCCCACCTCACCGCCCCACAAGGCTGCTTATATTTTTTAGATATCTATTCCAAAATTAACAGAACTTCTTTGCTCTGACATCACTACTCAACCTCAGTGGCCTTTATTGCTTTTTCCCCATTGGGACCCAACAGAGCTGAATTCCTGTTGCATCCTCTTCCTTGTTTATCCTTCGCTTTTCTGAAGCCTGTTTCCCAACACAGGGGCTGACTCCTAAGCAGACGTCCTTGGGGCACTTGTTCCTTCTCCCCAGCCAGGAAGCTGGCTGTTTCCCTGCATGCGTTTTCCTCTTATGGGTCCCAAAGCCAATAGCTCTGGATCGAGATCATTAAGCCTTAAATGACCTATAAATTCCTATTAAAAGAAAGTTATATTTAATTCATTTCCCAAATTTCCACCCAAAATTGCCTCTGACTGTGTCAAACTCCATAAGGATCAGTAACTCCAAACCCAGTTGCTATTACCTTCCTGCCCAGGAACAATTAATATCTATCTTGGGGTTTTACGCTGCCTCATTGCTACAGTTTTTGAATGTTTTCTGCACGAAATCAACCACAACAACAAAGTCCTTGGAGGATATCGGAGAGACTCCCACAGCTCTGCCCTTCTGAGGAAAACTAGTTTCTGCTTGAAATGGTTTTTGTTTTGTTTTTTTCTTTTCCTCAGGCAGGTGGAAATAGGGAAGAAACGTAGGCAAAAATTTCTCTTGAGCAAAGCATTCAACATTGATAAAACACGTTTCCCTTGGGTCTGAAGCAACTCTTGGAAAGCAGAGATTTGCTTTCTCAATCACCCTCTGCAAAGTTATTTCGCTCTGTTCCAGAAGTCGCCTCATTTCTGAAGAGTGTAAAGAAAACTCTACGGTTTTCATAGAATTGTAGAATCAT
>NW_009191793.1:0-3194 GCF_000690835.1 Fulmarus glacialis
AAATCCATATCTCTCCAGTTTAGAGTGAAAGATGTTGTAAAATACTTTTCTTAGAGAGAAATTAAAATAAAAAGTTGAACCCAACGAGAAAACATGTTCCGCCTCCTCCTTCTCCTTTCCACAGACTGCCAGGTCGTGGTCTAGTCTAAGCTGCATCTGCGTAACCAACAAAGCAGGCCTGTTTGTAGAGCAAGGCACTCCCCTTTCTCCATAGCTTGCAGGGACCTAAATGACACAGGAAAAAGGGTAACAGGAGAAGCCTTCTCCAAATGCAGCATTAATCAGACAGAGCTGCCTTAAGATAGTGAGGATGCAAGAGCAGATCCTGAATGAGTCATGGAGAAATGATGGGGTTTAGGGTAGCATCTTCACCTGCCCTACACTGCTCCAAGCATCTCTGCACTGCACAGGTTTCTGGGTACTGAGTAGAGCCAGAAAAGGTTCTTTGGAAGGAGGAATAAACACAATGTTTATTCATATAACAGCCAAGTCCCGCCTCACTTTACGCCCCAGCCAACTGCGGTTGACAGGCACATGTGAAATAATAGTAACCTGTTGCAATCTGGGTGGCAGGCCACGGAGCGTGCGACTCTTCTAGTGTGGGTACCCTTTCGGTGAGCACTTGGGTGCACGGAAGAAACATTGCAAAACACCGTGATCTGTTAGCACTAGTACATGCCTGTCATATGAATTCATACCCTAAATGACAAAGCTCACTTCCACCATTGAAAGCATCACCAAGTGAACTGCTGCAGGACTGGAAGGTGTAGAAATACTATCGGAACAACCTGGTGGTAGGGTGCTCCCTTAACTAGATTACAGACAAGATCACAGGCTGAGGTAATTTCTTTGACATTTTCAGCATTAAAAAAGAAGTTTCTTTTACCTTTGAAAGCTGCTCAAGATAAAGAATGTTGTAAGCAGGGGTGAAGCCATGCTCAACTAGTTACCCTCTGACTAATTTTTGTGGGTGGTTAAGATGCCAGGCAAGACTTGCTCTGTCCCGGCAAGATGGGAATCTTTCTTGTACCCAGTGGGAAAGGCCCCGTGATATGGCTCAGTGCCATGACTATTTAGATATTAAAACGGTGGATGTCGAAACCGATCCTGAACGCCATCTGTTAGGTGAACCCTACCTGCCATCTGCTTGCTGACAGCACTGGGGGTGGTTCTTGCTGGAATTACGCTGCGTGCTCCTGTTGGCTGCCAAAGAAAGTAGAAGGAAGTTAAGGGACGAAAAAAAGGAAGGTGACCTGTGGGGGAAAGTTGTGGATGGGGGTAGCTGGGGAAAAAAAGAGTCCTGATAAAGTTTCCTACAAGATTTATGTATTACTAGTCATCAGTACACACACAAATTTATTGCATTTAACATTCTCTTGAACAGCACCTGGTCAGCACTTTGTAAGATATAAGAATATATAAATATGCCTATACTGAGTTTGCTGTGTGGCACATCAGGTGACTGAAACTCTGCCTGTAGAGACAAATGAAGTCACTGCTGTGCTGGTGTGCCTGAAGGTCCGGAACAGAGAATAACAACCTGCAGATGGCAGCATTGATGAGCATCGCTAACGAAACCGCAGCTTCGTGTAGCCGAGCTAACACCTGCGATTTTACAGAAAGTTTTTGTAGCACCTTTCCTTGTGGAAAACAGGTTTTTTTCATCCTTAATTTACTTTTCACGATTTGCGCTTTTTAAATAATTAGTATTTTCTCTCTCATCCCTGTTGGACAAAGCACATTGGCCTGGCAGCAATAGCTCTCTGAACAAAAATCAGAACTATTTCAGCAGCTCATGGGAACTCTGGTCAGTGATAAGGGACTCACGCAATGGGCACTATCTAGCTATAATAAGGATCGCTGCTATTCCTGCAAAAGTCACAATCACAATAAGTGAGGAGTCTACTGAAGGCAAAACCTGAGGTCCTGTTGGTCTGTCAACACTATTTAAAGACTATACATTTTCTTTCGCAGGGAGTCCAAGATGAATTATAAAATGAACAAACTTTTGGTCATACAGAACTACAAAACCTGTTCTCACTTTAGAGTTTCAAACTCCCATGTGCCAGCAGGTGGCTGTTGAATTTGTGTTGCAAACAGCACGGGGGAACCGATCAGGTTGGACTGTATCCACAGTGATAAGCAAACACAACAACACTATTTTCTCTACCCTCTCACTATTAATTCCTACAAACTGGTTTTTGGGCTGGATTTTCCTCTCCTAGCATCTGTTCAGTTCTTCACACAGTTTGCACCTTACAAGCCTCTAGTGTCCAGAAAAGGAGCTGAAAGTCTTGATCAGGGCTTTCACCCTGCTGGGGGACTTCAACCACCCCAACATCTGCTGGAAAAACAGCACTGCGAGCTGTAGGCAATCCAGGAGACTCCTGGAGTGCATTGAGAATAACTTCTTAAACCAGGTAATAGACAGCCCTACCAGAGGAGGTGCGATACTGGACCTGTTAGTCCCCAACGCAAGTGAGATAATCGGTGACATCAAGATTGGAGGCAGCCTGGGCTGCAGTGGTCATGCGCTGGTGGGGTTCACAGACCTGAGGAATATGGGTCAGGTGAAGAATAAAGTCAGGACCCTGAATTTTAGGAAAGCAAACTTCCAGCTGTTCAAGGAGTTAGTCAATAGGACCCCACGGGAAACTGTCCTCAGGGACAAGGGAGCAGAACAGAGCTGGCAGATCTTTAAGGATGCTTTCCAAAGAGCACAGGAGCTCTCTATCCCCATGTGTAAGAAATCAGGAAAGGATGCAAGAGACCAGCATGGCTGAGTCAAGACCTGCTGGTGAAACTAAAGGGCAAGAAGGAAATGCACAGGCAGTGGAAGCAGGGACAGGTATGCCGGGAAGAGTATAGGGACATTGCCCAGTTGTGTAGGGGTGGGGTCAGGAAGGCCAAGGCGCGGCTAGAGCTGAACTTGGCAAGGGATGCAAAAAATAATGGCAATCTCTCTTCCCACACCTCTCGAGTGGATGGACCTCAAGGAAGGGACTGGGGGAGCAAAGTCCCTCCCACTCTAAGAGAAGATCAGGTTCGAGACCATCTGAGGAACCTGAACATACATAAGTCTATGGGACGTGACGAGATGCATCCCAGAGTCCTGAGGGAATCGGCTGATGTAGTTGCCAAGCCACTCTCCCTGATATTTGAAAAGCCATGGCAGGCAGGGGAAGGCCCCGGGG
>NW_009191794.1:0-11542 GCF_000690835.1 Fulmarus glacialis
AGACTAAGGGAATGATATCTCTGTGTGTACATATGTATATATGTATATATATGAAGAAAGATAGTGGTGATTAATTGAAATGTATCGAAAAATGTGAGTCCTACGCATGACGTAAATGGTATAGAATAAGGGGTGGATACTGTCCTGGTTTCGGCTGGGATAGGGTTAAATTTCTTCCTAGTGCTGTGTTTTGGATTTGTTGATAACACACTGATGTTTTCAGTTGTTGCTAAGTACCCTCCTAGTCCAAGGACAGCTCCCATGCCTACTGACTGAGCTAGGTACACAAGATGGGAGGGAACATAATCAGGACAGCCAGCCCAGCTGGCCAATGGGGCATTCCATACCATCTGACGTCATGCTCAGTATATGAATGGTAGGCGTGATCCAGGCAGTAGCGATCGCTACTTGGTTATCGGTCAGCGCGGGTAGTGAACAATTGCATTGTGCATCACTCATTTTGTATATTTTATCATTATCATTATTATTTTCCCTTTTTATGTTCTATTAAACTGTCTTTATCTCAACCCACGAGTTTTTCTCACTCTCACTCTTCCAATTCTCTCCCTGCCCCACCGGCAGGGTGAGTAACCGAGCGGCTGTGTGTTATTTGGCTGCCTGCCAGGTTAAACCACGACACTAGCATTAGATTTTTCTCCTTCGCTATGCCTAGGAACACATGGTTGAGGCTTTTTTAGTGTTAGTCATAATTTATTTTTATATTGTTCCTGTGCAAATTTAGTGTCAGTGCTTATATGATAGGGAGCCACAGCAGAGACTCCAAGGATTAGCCCCAAACTACTTATATGTTTCATATTAACATTGAGAGGAAGAATGCAAACTCCATTCTCTCCAGTCTGCTTTAACTTCCTCCATTATTGTCAGACACAAGAAGTTTTAATAAATTTTTAATGGTAACAATGTTTGAGAAAGTGACCTGATTATACACGGATGATAAGCAATAGCTTTTGGTTTTGTAAGAGTGGAGATCTCAATCAGGAATCAAGTAAGTTTTCTGTCACAATTTCCACTTCCAGTTCAGATGTGCTGTGGTGCTGGGCTTGGTGCTGGAATCTGTGCTGCCTATGCTTATTGCAAGAGAGAAAAAAAGATCAATGTGCTGGTTTTGGCTGGGATAGAGTTAATTTTCTTTGTAGCAGCTAGTATGGGGAATTTGTGCTGAAAACAGTGTTGTTGATACAGGGATGTTTTCATTACTGCTGAGCAGTGCTTACACAAAGTCAAGGCCTTTTCTGCCTCTCATACCACCCCACCAGAGAGTAGGCTGGGGGTGCACAAGAAGTTGGGAGGGGATACAACCATGACAGCTGACCTCAACTGACCAAAAGGATATTCCATACTATATGACATCACTCTCAACATATAAATCTGGGGGAAGAAGAAGGAAGGGGGAGATGTTCAGGGTGATGGTGTTTGTCTTCCCAAGAAATTGTCACACGTGATGGAGCCCTGCTTTCCTGGAGATGGCTGAACACCTGCCTGCTGATGGGAAGCAGTGAATTAATTCCTTGTTTTGCTTTGCCTGTGTGTGAGGCTTTTGCTTCACCTATTAAACTGTCTTTATCTCAACCCATGAGTTTTCTCACTTTTACTCTTATAGTTCTCTCCCCCATCCCACCAGGGGGAGTGGGTGAGTGGCTGTGTGGGGTTTAGTTGCTGGCTGGGGTTTAACAACAATAATCAAGAAAGACCACCCCAGAAGTTTAGATACCTTCTGACAAAAGAGGAAACAAACAAGCAAACAATGCAGAGAAAATAAGGTTATGACAAGAGGTTAGAATCACTAAAATTAGAGCAAAAGCCTCCAGATTTTTTAAAGCATCATTAAATGCTAAATATTGTATGTGAATGTCAACCTTGAAAATATGTACCAAATGTATTCTAGGATTATGGATATATGGGGAAAATTGCAAGAAAGTACTTTAGATATGTAGACCTCAAACTGAGTTGAAATACTACAGAATCATGGAACTGAGAAATACATTATGAAACAGCTTTTCAGATCCAAGGCCAGGAGAACTTTAGTATCAGAATCTGAGAAGGCAGAGGGCTAGAAGTTCATAATTCATAATTAAGGAGAGGTTAGAGAGATCTAAATCTGCCTTTAAAAACTTTATTCCTTTTTTTTAGACCTGGAATTATATTTTCATAAGAAACAAATATGACTAATACAGGAGTTAGTGAAAACATTGTTCTGACAGCAACTTTGAACCAACTCTAAATTGGACTTTATGAGATATGGAAGAATGCATGTTTGAGAAGTGAACTAACAGTCTTACTCTCTAGACACTTCCAATTATTAAAGAAAATACCAGTTCTTTGATACAGTATGTCAGTTGGAGATTACATAAGTAATGCTGTCATGCTTAACTGCAGTTACTAATCTGCCAGAGATGCTGCCAAATAGTAATTTGAATACCAGCAAACTAGAAATATTTGGTCAGTTGTTGAGCTTGGTGCACCAGTTTACTGCCAAATTTCAGACAAGAACGTTGTAAATTAATACTGGCTTAAGATGAAAGTCAGAGTATGGAGTTAAGAGTATGGAATGATGAAATTTCAGATGTCAGTCTCTGCATTGCAAATGCTGGGATGTGGAAAGGTAATTTACAACAGGACATGTCAAGAGGTCAAAATCTAGTTCTGGTGGAGTGTGTTTCTAGCTTAGACTGGCTTAACCAAATACAGATCAGAGTTAAGATTTTAAGACATTGTTCTTTATCCAGGAAATCTTACAGTCACACACAGAAATCTCATGCCAAATGATCAAAAGGGAGTGAATATTGCAGAGGAACACAGGAGTGGAAACAAAGCAGTAAAAGCACAGCTGATTGGAATGAAGGTTAAATTTCATCTTTTTCCCTGGATGAATGGTGTTACATCACCTTCTTTGGCTGCTAAAAGTCACCGGAGTCATAAATTTTCTACTATTAATGTGTTTTGCCAAACAGTTCATATAGGAGAAAAGATTTCTGATTTTAAGAACATTCCTGTACACTTTCCCCCAGATTGAGGGACATTCTGTTTTACTTTCTTCTGCTGAGTGTTTTAGAAGAGAAAACAGAAAATAAATATACTGGTCAAAAAATACATACATAGGAAATAAAACAAAATAGAAAATAATAGTTAAGTTAGGAGTGAGAAAAAAATGGGAACAGTTTCATAGATTTAAAAAGATATTGTATGTATCTATAATAAAATTGGTCTGTCACACACTGTAGATGTTTGTGAGGTTCATCTCTTCTGAACAGTTTTTAAAATATTTCTTTTTGAATCCAAATCAAATCCAAATCTTTTTCTGGCAATGACATAGTTCATGAACCATGACATACAGTAACTATTCTGAAAGCTTTCCATTTACAGAACCTTGGACATATTGGGAAAAGAAATAGCTGTAGGATTATCTGACAGATCTTTCCAGGTGACACAGTTCAATCTGGAAAAAAAAAGAAGTTTTAACAATAAGTAATTAAAAAAAAAAAAAAAAAAAAAGAAATCATGGAATTCAAAAACAATCAAAGACTAAATGGGGGAAACAACCCCACAACATACATGAATTTACTTGTCCTATGAAATGATATTGTCTGTAATACTGTGCAAGACATACTGTAGATATATATTTGTATGCACTTAATTAAAATTGCACTTTAAGGAAAACTATTCTGAAATTCATTACGTTACTTTCACAAAGCTGTACTTAAGATATTTGCTCCTATGTAGGAAAAAAGGGGTTATTCTCCTATTTATACAGCCCTTTTTTAAGCAAATAATTTATTTTAAATCATCTATTTAAATAGTAAATTCATTGTAATAAAAGCACAATAACTTGCTGAGCAGTGCTGCATGCACTCTGTCATGGGTTAAACTAATGTAAAAGAAAAACAAAACACTTTTATTAATAAATTAGGGAAAATATAGAAATTGGAGGAGGCTGTCCATGATTAATGGGTAGAAATTAGAAGTATTTACTTCTAAAAAATGTTTCCAACAATTTTGACATCTTGCAAGTTGAGCTGCACAGTGTAGCTTTAAACACACAACCGTAATTCATGTTGCTTAACATTTCCTTATAGAATCTTAAATTCCAAGGCATATTCTTAAAAAAATAACCACAACAAACCAAAACAACAAAACCAAAACTGTGTGAAGATTCTAACAGAAATGCAAATTCAGTCTTTATTTTCCTACTCTAACTCTACAATTTGCAACAGAAACAGGTATAAAGACAGTATTAAATAGGCACGTTCTCTGACTGTAACAAAGAACCTGTGTTTCTGCACATGGCAGCTGTTGCAGAGTCTGCTATATTATCAGCGTTTTATGCAAGCCTGTGGCTAAAACAAAAAACAATGGTGGATTTTTTCCCAGTTATATCTCCTGTATAATTGTGCTTGATTTAGTATTCACTTATACGCAAGTATAGCATTATGATTTTTAGTCTCATCTGAAAAGGGTAGCTTTAGACAGCTCACTTTCCTTAAAATTCTTTATTTCCAGTTAGGCTGATATCACACAGCCCATATTATATGTCCTTAAGAAAGCTAGCATGAAGATTTATTTCCCATAATTTTTTATATTGACCACATGCCATGGCTATGCTTATCACCAGTGCTTTTCACATTCACATCCCACAGGAACTTCCTTCTCAAATGCACCAAGCCATTTATCTTCATTCTGTGGTTGAAATCTAATGTCACTTCTCTTGTCTGTGTTCTTTAATGCAGCTTGACCAAGGTGGCTGTGAGCTAACTAGTACATCAAATCAGGAAGCCTTGCCATTTCATTAATATGGGTCTATATTGCATTTAGAAATGCTGAAAGAAGGGCAGTGGGAGAAAAGACAAAGAGAGAAAAATATTTTTTTAGTGCTTTAGGGTGTTTTTTTTAATATTTTGAAAATGAAAATCCCTGTTTTCCAACTTTCAGTTTGATCTTAATGCTTCAACTATTCAATTTCCCATGAGATTTAAACCCCTTTAAGTCTGAAAGTAAAGCTTTTTTTTTTTTGCAAAGTTTTCATGTGCATTCTGTCTTTAACCTGCTTACATAAATCCTCTATCACATATTTGATTTCAATGAAGGTTTGCACATTTACACCTCTGTTTCCTGGCAGCAGAATTTGTGTTTTCATATTTCTTTTGTATTTGTTTTCTCTGCTTCCACTTATTTCAAGGAATTAACATATTCTTAATCACACAGAGGTAATTCACACATTTAAATAAGGAAAATGGAACGGGATGCTTTTCTCTAATTCCTTTTGGTTATTTTATTAACTGTATGTTACACTGGGAATATTTTCTTATGATATTACAGAAAAGATTATTTGTTGCATTTTCTTTATGTTTTCTAGAAGACAAACCAGCTTATTACTCCTGTTCTGCTGACATTATCTGTATTAAGCTGACTTTCCTGAATGGGATCACACAACAGGATAGTGATGTCATATTGTGGATCTAGACCCATGTACTCACTCCAATTACACAGTATCATATCAAATTCCATGACTGATCAAAAACCTACTGGATATTTTAAAATATTATTGCATGGAATTTACTGTCCAGTCAGAAATGGCACGATGTAAATACCAATAATATTTTTTTTCATTATGTTGGTTGATGTGTTCCTACAGATTCAAACTCTTTTTCATTATGACCCATACCATACATTTTAAGACCTGCAATTACTGTCTAACATACTTTCCGTGGCATTCTGCAAACATTCATTACTGGTTCTTTAAGTTTCCTGTAAAAACTTTTTAAAAAATTAATACCATGGACTGCATTAATTTTTCAATTTCAGATCTCCTTATCTACTGATTACTAAGTCCACTACAGTGCTTGGAACAGTTATGGTATTTTAGCAAATATATTTATTCAGAGTAGGCATATTCTCCCAAGCTTTAAGAGTATAGTAAACTATGTAAAACAGAAAGGTATATTTTATACAAAGTAAATGAGATATTTAACAAACAAACATGCACAAAGGAAAGACATACGATTAACGTCTAGGGAAAAGCATAGTTTTTCACCTACTGGTAGCAATCTATTCATTCATAAATATTATTTAAATGAGTGAGTAGTCTATGACATCTTACTATCTTCCTGCTGTGCATTAGAGTACTAAACTGCATTCAGTGACTGGGATCTCGCTTAGGCGGAAGAGCCTTCCCTCAATGCCATCAAAGCTGTGTCCCTGCCCCATTCCCGCCCACAGGGACCCTTGGGCACTTGCTGTAGGAGGACTGCTTTTCTTGGCACTGACAATTTAGCTGACATGGAGTGCTTAGATTAAGCTTAGATAAGATCCTATTCTGGTACGCTGAGCAGTCTAGGAAGTGGTAGGCAGATGCTGACACTGTCAAGATTGAAACAGGCATTGATACAGCAACACCAGGATCTGTCCACCTAGGTGTTCCCCTGCTGGCCCGGGAAAGCACCCCATCTCCTCCGCACCTCTGGTGCTGGCAGTGCTCCTGCTGGCCACTGACAGCAATGGGTTTGGTTTATTGCCCAGTCCCAGCCATGGGGAGCCAGGCAGGGTCCTCCACGGTGACCCCGAAACCCCAGACAGGTGCTAAAACAAGAAAATAGACTTAAGTAATTTTGAGATGCTTAAGTCTAGAACTGTGATTCAAAAACTGCATTCAGTGGCTGTGTGGTGTTTGGCTGCCTGCCGGGTTAAACCACAACAGTTACGCATTTAAAGGTTATTCATAAACACAAAGGGCTGGAGAAGCCAAGGCAGGAAGAGGAACCCCAATAACCTGAGCTGTGCAAACAGAGCAACCTGACTTGGCTGCTCCTGCGGTTATCAAAGGGGGATGACCAGCCCCGTGCCCTGCCTGTGAAACCTACCCAGAGGAGTCAGCCAAAGAAATCCTTCCCAAAATGTCTTGCAGACTTCAGATTGTTGCCTAACAGGGTAAGGGCATATTAGGGGAAGTTGGGAAAAAGTATTTTGGGACTGTGTAAAACTTATAATGGGACGTTTCTAGGGGGATTTTGGGAATGTGCCAGGTTCATCATGGGATATTTAGGTGAGGGACCAAAGGCAGTAAAAGGAGGGATAAGACTGGGAAAACAAAGGGGAAAGAGGATAAAAGGGGCTGGTGGGGTGTGAGCCGGGGCCAGACAGTCCTCGTGCCCGGCCGTGTCTGTGCCAGCCAGTGCAGCCTCTCCCCTCTCTTCTAATTAAACTCTGTTTCTGATGGTTTTCCAGGGCAAGGGCTCGCCATCCCCTGTGCCTGTGTGGGAGGGCTGAGCACCCGCCCTGCTGCAGGGCTGGGGCCGCAGGCTAGGGGCTGGGTGCTGGCACCAGGAGAGATTGGTGTGTGTGTATTTTCCCTTGGGTTACCTCAATCCTGTATGTGTGTGTGTGTGTGTGTGTATGCATGTGTCATTCATAAAGAAACTTCAAGCAGGAGTAGTTGGCAGGTAGCGCAAGAGGTCTGGGATCCAGCTACAGGGGAGACCACAGATCTGGAGGCAGTGATGTAGAGACCAAGGCTCTGCAGGTCAGATACTGCAGAGACCATAGGACGGAGCTGCTACCTGAGAAACTGCAAGCCCAAGTGTCAGCTGCGGGGGAGACTGTAGGTCTGGAGCAGCTCCTGGAGAGAGTTGTTTGTGTTTGTATATGTGTGACAAGAACAGTTCCATACAGAAGCTGGAGTGGAGCTGCAGCCTCAGGGGTTCCATGTCCCTGGTGCCAGCAACTGGGCAGACTGGGATCCAGGGGTAGCTGCTGGGGAGACCAGGTGTCCAAAGCTGGAGAATCCACATTATGTATAAATATGAGCATGGATCTACTTCAATCCTGATCAGATGGAAAGGAAGGAACTGGGTCAGGCTGTCCATGCTGTTCATTTTTTGTGTGAAGTCTATGCCCTCCATCTGTGCTGATCCAGGTGGCTCTGTGTGTGCATGTGTAGGTTTGCACGCGTGTGTACATGCGTGTGTGCACATACATTTACTGGAAACACTATTCCTGATGTGCACATTATTTACTGGGAACTCATGGTCAGCCTCACTGCTGGCTGGACCTGGCTGGCTGGAACCAAAGCAGCCTCATAACACCAGGAAAAGCAGAAAAACTGAATTCAGTTGTTTGGGGTTTTCTTCCTTAGCCTGAGAAAATTCAACGATGCTTCCTTCCCTTTCTTAGGTCTGCTTCAATCACTGTTAGGTCTGTTGAAGTTGAGTAGTTGTGGAGAAAAAAGATAAAATTCTCTGGAAATCAGGTAGGGCATGCAAGGTATGTGTCTCTGTATTAGGGATATGACCTATGGGTAGAGGAAACTAAAGAACAAAAGCAATTCTGTATATAAAATAATGAGTTAAAATTTACAGATTTAGTACTTGACTCTGAAGAATGTATTCCAGAACTTTACAGAACTCATTTTTGCATATGAGGTAAATCAGCAATTCTTTGCTGTATATTAATGATGGAGTTATTTAATGAGTATACTAATGAGTTAATGCAACTCAAGTTGCAATGTCTTTCTATACTAATAAAGAAATGCTTAACTGGCAATTTTTTAGACTTGTTGTGTTCCTTAATATAATTTCAATTTAAATGACAGTTTCCAATAATGTACTGTCAAGGCCTCTAAAGAGGAAATACAGCAACCATTACCCATGTGCAACACTGCAGTGACTATATTAATTACTTATGTCATTGCATAGCAATCATATGACCACTGGTATACATAAGTAACATTTCAGGTGACTGACTGAATTACAGAGTTAACGAAAAAATTCTCACTCTGCAGCTGAGTTATGCACACATTATGGTTATTTTTCCTTTCTAATTATCTCTTTGGAGCTGTGTGTCCTATATAAATCTGATCTGATATGGTACAGTTTGCAAAATGTAACTACTTATCCTCTTCATAAGCAAATTAAATTAAAGAGTTACTCTGCAAGAAAGAAATAAGGACTGAAAAAAAGAATGATGAAACTTAACTGAATATTACTTTCAACCCTTTGGCTTAGTCAGAAACAGAAAACAGAAATCTTTAAACAACTATGTTATAAACTACTTTTTAATTCCAGCAAATAGAAGCCAATTAAAAAAAATGTTCAGAAACATGATAGAAATCTATTTTCACAATTCCTTAGTCATTTACCTTCATAAGAATTGTGTGCATTCTTGGTCCCATCTCATTTATGAGTAGAAACATTCACGCAGATCTCAGACACATTTATGCAAGCATTAGCATACAATGTAAACATTATATATGATATTTTCATGCTCACATCTAGCAACGTCATGCATTTACCCATTTTCAGAAAAAAAGGTTAATTTTAATACAAATGCACTTAATTTTTTTATGCATAATATTCTAAGACACATTTTCAAATCAGGTTTAGAACTAGTAATGAAAGTAGTTCTTCTGATGGGTAGAAGTTGATATTTCCCCCAAAATCTTGATTTGGTGAATGCCTTAAAGTTGTGTTACAATAATATATAGAGAAGGCAAGCATTCTTTATTATCATGTTTATTCTTTGCATTTCTTGATGTGTCACATATTCTGCGATTATTTGAGAAGGAACATGTAACACATTTTCACTTCATAGGAACTATTGCTTTCTCCACAAAACAAGAAAATTGTAGCTATCAGAGCTTCTGCTCAACTTCTAAATAACATCCCAATACTCTAGGTTTTTCCAGTGTGATTTCTTATGGGATTAAAGATCTGTTCCTTCACATGACTCAAACTTCAAGGTTGTCCACCACCATAACTTGCTGAAGCTCTGCCATGGTTCTCAAGTGATTCCTACATTTTTCTTGCCTGCAGGATAAAGTTTGGACACAATTGTGAGAACAAAACCAAAGTAAGTGTATACACCTGCTCAGAAACCCATGTGTGAAATTGGGCATGGTGATGCTTTTACTTTCTTTATCTGTTAGTTGTTTGGACCAATCAACCAAGATTTAGGGTTCTTTCTGTGAAGCACCTCCAAGTGGACGTGCTTATGTAGTCACTCAGGATGGAATAGACATGGGCAGGGACCCTTCCTAGAAACTCCAATGATATCACCAAAAAAGGGCTGTTTTAAAATTTGGGTGGTTGTTAGAGGTTACCCAATCCAGCGATGTCTTATTAAGCGATGCTATAGCTGCTATGTTATTTGCATGAAATAAATGAAACTGCAGGAGAGTGGTGAGATTAAGACCTTGAAAGCCCAGGGGATAAGGTGCTTATTTGGGATGTAAGAGATGTTTTGAAGCTTTGGCCTAATGAAAAGGTACATATCTAAGTGGGAAAAAAATATAATGTATTGGACAAAACGATAAAACCTATTTCTCTCTACAAAGTAGTCTAACCATTGAGTATAAATCAAAATCAATGATTACTCCATGTAAACTACTTCAAGAGCAGAGCTTGAGCATCCAGTCTTCTTTTTGAATCCTGTCAATAACTTCCTAAACTCACAGAACAAGGTTCACCATTGTCTATTTTATATAAACAATTACGCAAATATCAGGATTTAGTCCTTAATCCTACAACATGCTGGCAGTCTTAGGGGAAATGCTGTCTGCTTGAAGGTGTTTAATAAGTCACAGAACACCACACTAATTTTCTCTCTGTCTATCACTACAGTTTCTATTATTTTCCTGAAACAGAGCAGGAACTAATCTAGTCTGATCTACTGTTTCAGTCTATTCTGTGAAGTTAAATGCTATGAAATTATTCTCTCCTGGAAATAATGTCCAACAAGATATCCCTGTTTGTGACAATCACTGTTCTAAAACAAAACAGAAGACTGGTGTTCAAGTTTACTTAGAAACAAGCAGGATACATAGATAAATAAATAAATATTGTAAACCGATTCAATAATTCTGGTTTTAACCCCACATTTTTATTCTTGGAATTTAGGTAGATTTTGAATCTAGTCCCATACAGATGCATACGTATCTTTTTAACCCTATGTTTATCTAAGACAGTATCTTTGAAATAAATATTTCTAAATTTAATTTTGAATTTTTTCACAGGATCACCAAACAAAATATTTTAGAGATTTCATATATAGACTTAATAGATTTTACAGATTTCATATTTAGACTTAATCTAATCTTCTAGAAAGAGGTTTATAGGTGATACATGACAAATGTATCAGTTCCAAATGAAAACCTAAAACAAACCCAGTGAACAGATGTAGAAATTACCCACTTTCTTCTAGTGTCTCTCAGAAAAATAACAACGAATGCAATTTATAAACATGAGTTTTAAAATTATACAGGCTTTTTGAAAGAACTATAGCTTAATCATTTAAATATGAGACTGAACCAGATTTAATTGCATTTATTTTCTTTTCTTAATAATAAAACTGTCATGGTTTAACCCAGCAGGCAGCTAAACACCACACAGCTGTTTGCGCACTCCCCCTCCCGCAGTGGGATGGGGGAGAGAATTGGAAAAAAACAAGTAGAATTCATAGGTTGAGATAAAGACAGTTTAATAGGACAGAAAAGGAAGGTGGGGGGTGGGCGGTGAAATAAAGAATATACAAAATA
>NW_009191795.1:0-4010 GCF_000690835.1 Fulmarus glacialis
GCATAAACACACAGGAGTCTTAATTCTCCGCTTCATTTATGGCTATGTCTTTTGACAGAATTTTTTTCTAAACTCTTATATGCTTCTGAGACTGAATTAATGGGCCTGCAGTTGCCAGGATTTTTTTTTTTTTTACTAAATACTACTTTTGATATATTACCTTCCAGTCACATAGCAGCACTCTGAAATGAAGGATTTGTTAAAAGCATTTGCTGCGAGACCTGCAAGGTATCATGCCAGCATTTTCAAAGTTAGGAATGGGGACTTTTTGTTCCAACCTATGAATGCACCTATCCTTTGGGTTCTCCTTCTGCCTCAGTAGCCATAACCTTCACTCCATGCTACTAACTCTATTCACCATCTTGCCTTTATCCCAATGGTGATATTTAACATAGCTATCTTCTCTGATACTGAAGAATATTCTCTGAAAATGTGAAAATTTTAATTTTGTTTGTTTGGAGTCACACTAAATATATTTACTTTTCCTGCCTCACTGCAAATTTTTACCAGAAATTTTACATTATTCTCTCTTCATTCATATAAAAAAAAAAAAACATTTGACAATAATTCCACACTAGAAGATTACATTATTGTCAACCAAACCAAATGTACATGGCATATTCAGTAATGCCAACTATTGTGACCAACCAAATGTACATGGCATATTCACTGATGCCAACTATAGATGATGTGAGGAAATCAATCAACTTTCTAATGATAAAAGAATTTATTAAGATCTAAGTTCAGAATTAGCAGAGCTAAACTTGGCCTCATTACAGAAATTTACAGAGAAAACAATGAGTCTGAGAGTTTCAAATATTGTACAAAAGAGAAAAAGGAAAGACCAGAAGACCAAAGCAATTCCATACCAATCAGGTAAGCAACAGCCAACTGAGGAGTAGGTGGCTGAAACCTAAACAAGACGTAGTATGTATGAAAAATAAGTCAGTGGAATACAGAGTACTAGTAGTTACAACTTGCCATGGTAAGTGCTGAAATGCTACCATATGATGGACTTTAAAAAGAGGATACAGCACATGACGCATGGGAAAGAATCTTATCTCTACTTTGAACCAAAATGTGGAAATACTGAATGTCTTCTTTGCCTCAGTTTTTTCTAGCAAGACCAGCCTTCAGGAGTCCCACGTCCCAGAGACCATGGGATAAGGTTGGAGCAAGAAAGATGTACCCTTGGTGGAAGATGATCAGGTCTGAGAATACTTAAGCAAGCTGGACCATGGGATGCAGCCACAAGTGCCAAGGGAGCTGTCAGATGTCATTGCAAGACCAGTCTTGGTGATCTTTGACCAATCGTGGTGACTAGGAGATGTGCCCAAATACTGGAGGAAAGCAAATGTCACCTGCATCTTCAAGAAGGGCAAGAAGGAGGACCCAGGCAACTACAGGTTGGTCAGCCTCACCTCCATCCATGGGAAGGTGATGGAGCAACTAATCCTGGAAACCATTTGCAGGCACATTAAGGATCAGAAAATCATCAGGAGTAGTCAGCATGGCTTCACTGAGTGGAATTCATGCTTGACCAACTTGATAAACTTCTATGATGAAGTCACTGGCCTGGTAAATGAGGGGAGAACAGTGCATATTGTCTACCTGGACTTCAGTAAGGCCTTTGGCACTGTCTCCCATAAGTTCCTCACAGATGAGCTGTTGATTTATGGGCTGGATAAGCAGACCATAGTGAGGTGGATTGAAAACTAGCTGAATGGCCAGGTCCAGAGGGTGGTGATAAGTGATGCAAAGTCTAGTTGGAGGCCAGTGACTAGTGGTATACCACAGGAGTCAATACTGGGTTCAGTCCTGCTTAACATCTTCATTAATGACCTGGATGATGAGGCAGAGTGTACTTTCAGCACATTTGCAGATAACATCAAACTGGGAGGAGGGGCTGATACACCAGAGGGCTGTGCTGCCATCCAAAAGGACCTAGACAGGCTGGAGAAACTGTCTGACAGGAAGCTCATGAAGTTCAACAAGGGGAAGTGCAAAGTCCTGCACCTGAGAAGGAACGACCCCATGTACCAACACATGCTGGTGGCTACCCAGCTGGACAGCAGCTTGGCAGAAAAGGCCCTGGGGGTCCTGCTGGACACCAAGTTGAACATGAACCAGCAATGTGCTCTGGGCTAATGGCATCCTGGGCTGCATTAGGAGGAGTGTTGTCAACAGGTTGAGGGAGATGATCCTTTCCCTCTGGTCAGCACTGGTGAGGCCACACCTGAAGTCCTGTGTCCAGTTCTGGGCTCCCCAGTAAAAGAGAGACATGGACATGCTGGAGAGAGTCCAGCAAAGGACCACCAAGATGATTAAGGGATGAAGCATCTCTCCTATCAGAAAAGCCTGAGAGAGCTGGGACTGTTCATCCTGGAGAAGAGAAGGATGAGGAAGGATCTTATTAATGTATATAAATACCTGAAAGGAGTGTGCAAAGAGGACAGAACGAGGTGGTGGTTTCAGTGGTGCCCAGTGACAGCATCAGAGGCAACGGGCACAAACTGAAACACAGGAGGTTCCCTCTGAACATCAGGAAACACTTTTTCACCGTGAGAGTGACTGAGCACTAGCACAGGTTGCCCAGAGAGGTCGTGGAGTACCCATCCTTGGAGATATTAAACAGTCATCCAGACACAGTCCTGGGAAACCAGCTCTGGGTAGCCCTGCTGGGGGTTTGGAGAAGGTGACCTGCAGAGGTCCCTTCCAAGCTCAACCATTCTGTGATTCTGTGATAAGAGTAATACATCAGGCCAGAGTGGACCAGGTCAGTTTTTGGACAATTAGCGTATGTACAAAATTCACAGATTATTTATAGCATAATTCACTATTTCACCGCTGTGTAATCAAATCCAAGATTACGCATGGGAAAATTTACCTATGGGTAAAGTTGTGAGTGCTTTTGAAGAAACCTAAATATTGTCCTTTCTCTTAGCTTTTTTTGCTGGCCAGGACATCAAATGGTATGGAACATCCCTTTGGTCACCTGGGGTCAGAGGTCCCAACTTCTTGCCCACCCCCAGCCTACTGGCCCTTGGGCGGTGGCCCGGGGGAGGCTGGAGAGACAGCCTTGATGCTGTGTGAGTACTGCTCAGCAATAGCTAAAATATCGGTGTGTTATGAACACTGTTCTAGATAAAAATACAAAGCATAGCACTAAGAGGGCTGCTGTGGAGAAGGTTACCTCCATCCCAGCCCAGACCTAGACAGAGGAACCTACACCAGGAACTACACACATTTGCTGTGGCAGTGCACATTTTCATGAACTCAGCCGAACGGGTAGCTTTGTTTCTCTGCATTTAACGTTTCAAGAGTGATAAAGGCCAATGACTCCAAATAAACATCCAAAATATCAGCACGTCCAATTACTTCTGGATTTAAGATTTATCTTCCACCAACTGTTTTGAACTTGTTTGGAAAGTACTGTATTAAAATGGTTAACATCGTGGCATCCCTTCAGAACCGTTCCACAGAAGTGCGGTGAAACTGATGGATTTGGAATAATTTGATGAAAGAACGTTGGTTTTTTTTTTCACTTAAGTAAGATTTTTTTCCTTGCATTTTGTGGCAAACCATTTCACACAATCTATTCCTGGTCAAAGAATATGCAACACCAAATGAGAAGGACAGGAATATTTTTCTGTTGAAATCTGAAATCCATAGGTAATTGATTTACCATGTTCCCCTCAATTTGAACCAGTACGTCTTAAGATTCTGTCCCAATTTTTCCGCGTGACAATGCAGCAAATACTGAAAAATTTATTTTACAAAGACCTAAGTGTATCTGATGCGATATTAGCTACACAACTCCTTCAAAAATACTAGAAAACAGGAACTTTCAGCACTGATATTACAAATGTTAAAGCCCTTAAGTAATAAGTAAAATAAAGAGTAAAAGTAAAATTACAAAGCAGTAAAGTATAATCAAAACCTGATTTATAATTTAAGGAATTGCAAACATGTTTTCACAGGGGGAGAATAAATCTGAGAGTAATACTCTT
>NW_009191795.1:4025-36837 GCF_000690835.1 Fulmarus glacialis
GGCAGCATGTTGGGCTGGGTGAAGAAAAAAGACAGAGAACACCTTGCTATGCTCCAGAGAACAAGCTGTGGAGAAGGCTAACCCAAGCAGATATCAAAGCACCAAGCAGCAGAACAACAAAGATTTAGCTCAGGAAAAGCACGCAGAGCCAGGGCCTGCCACATCTGCTCAAAACAGTTTCACTTTCTCATGGGAGCAGGAAGCACCCCTGCCTCCTGCAGCTGAGAAAAAGATCCTTCCCCACCGGGAGAAACCCGCAGACCAAGCGGCCGACTCCTCTAGAACACTTTGGAGTGTGCCAGTGATGAACATGGCAAGTATACTTCTGTCACTTTTTTGTAACTTCTGTAAATTCCTGTTTCACAGTACGAACTCACGAAGCTTTAGACATCGCCTTCTTCTAGGCAGAGATGTCTTCATATATGTCTTACAGAAATGGATCCTAGCAGTGGTCATTTCATTTCTTTTCACATTAAATAATTTTTTTCTCTTTTATCAGTTTTACTATTTTCTTTTAATAATTCAAAATTTATTTCTTTGTTCCACGTAGGAAAAGATTGTCTTCCTTACAGAGCTTGTTCACATGCATGTCTATTAAAAAAGAAAAACAAAGAGCCCAACCACATGCTATCTGTCATTATACCAACCCAATCTCAAAAGAGGAATAGTATCAAAGGCGTAATTTACAGTGCTGTTCCTTTTGTTGGACTTAATTGCAATGAACAATAACATAGGAAAATAAACACATTAAAACTCCCATGTGCTCACCGAACTGCTCTCTTCTGCTTTGAATTTACTTTATATGGGTAAAAAACAGGGGTTCCCTCCTTGAACACAGGGACACTGCTTAATAATGGTGCATATGAATCATACTTTTTGTTACTGCTCGCTAGGTTAGGACAGCACTGATGAAAGCCAAGTGTTCTTCTTGTGTTTTGTGTTCTGATATTAAATGCCAGGACAAAAATACCAACAAAGGATATACAAAAAATTGCAGAGATTTATGGACACTAGCAAAAATTCTAAGTCACTCTTCCTGGAAAAAGTAACAATACAACACACAGCATGTTCCAGAGCACAGAGGAAAAGGTTATACAATTTAGAAGATTCAAAACACAGTGTTTAACTAGGTCAAAAGAAAAGTTCAAGAACTAACTTTTCATTTCATATTTATTCTGTATTAATGATGCTAAAATAAGCAGTTAAAGTTCCTCTGTGAATTTACATGAATGCTAAATGGCTTCACTGGTCACTAAATTGTTTCAGAAATTACCATAATTCAGAGAGGGGTGCTTTATAACTGACACCAGAAAAAACAATACGTGTGGGTTTAGCTTTATTTCTGGCTTCAGTTAAGTCAGTGTACATATATATTAAAAAGTAAGTACCTTATGAACAGCAAACATTTGCACGCATTGCGTATTTTAGAGATAATTTTGTGTTTATGAACTATATATCACCATAAATTGGCACTTTAAGAAAAGCCAAACAGCTAACTAAAATAAAATCACTTGAAATGCTGATGGTGTTAGCAGTGATTAGACATCAGCAACCGTACGTTCCTCATTCCCTTCCCCCAGCTGAGCAGGACGGCAGTTGGTTTCACGCTGGGTTCAGTCCCTGCCCTCTTCACTTCCCATTTTTAGGCTTTTTTTGCTTCTCCGAGCAAGGCGGCAGGCAACCGGAGGGCGCAGGATTCGGGGTCGGCGGGGGCGAGGCACCGCGATGGGCAGCACGGCAGCTTGCAGCTGGCCGCGCAGCAGAAGTTAGCTGTCGGGAAAGGCTGGGGTAGCTCGCACCCTCCGCAAAACAAGTCTGACACAAGTACCCAGCCGCATGGCCTCCTCTAACACAGTTTCTCCTCTGTTCCGATCATGCTGTCCCTTACAAAGAATGTGTTGAGTGATACCCACTGAGAAGTTATACTCGATTTTTTTTTTTTTTTGTGAATAAGGAAAAATAAAGACTAGCAGGCTCTTAGCAGGTCCTAACCCATTTAGTTTTATATACAGATTCAGAACAATGTATCTGGCATGGTACCCTATAAAGACATTTCCTATTATCACCTCCTTTCAGATCTGGGACAAAGATGCACATTCCTTTGTCACTCATTACCAAACACGAGTCAGACCTCCTGAGTCCCACTGCAAGAACCTCAATAACACAACACTTGTTATAATGATGCAAATAGAAGCTGAAAAAGCCTCTTTTTAAAACCATGAAAAATATATCTACAGTCTTTTCCAGTTTCAAGTACCCAGACACAGCTCAGGGCAGTCTGAATATGCAGGTCCAAAACAAGCTCTTTTGATGGATGTTGACTTTCCACGGTAGGATTTGCCTCGTATTGTTTTCTACCTAGAAGCTCAGATTAGACCCTGAGCAGGAGATCTGCCATGACAAATTAATTGGCTCTACAAGCTTCTCAAGTGGGATCTATATACGCTTAGGGGGTATATTGGGTAAAACTATTAATAAAGTGACTTTTCACTTCCTCCATTTCTGGATATAATTTTTCTTAAAGTTCAGGTGTAAGTTTCCTGCAATAAGCATACACAGATTTGACAGCATGACCATTTATTACCTCTAAACTGAATTTAGGACTCTCTCCAGGGCCAGATACGTGATGCTGGGTAAGTAAAATTACTTCAAGGGAAACACGTCCGTTAACTCCTGATGCTTTATGTAAATAGTTAGAAATGGTCAATGCCTCATGCCCCATGGTCGACAGCCCAAGCCTGTCAGTGTTTAAGAGGCATTTGGACAATGCCCTTAAAAATATGCTTTAACTATTGGTGAGCCCTGAAGTGATCAGGCAGTTGGACTAGATGATCGTTGTAGGTCCCTTCCAACTGGAACTATTCTATTTTTTCTACCCGATTCTTGAAATAACCTGAAAATGAGCAACATGAAATCACTCCCCAGAGTCTAGATGCTGGCTGGAGTAATCTGCAGCTCTCTTTCCGTCTGCATGACGACAGGAGATTTCTCCCCTGTAGGTATCACAACACAGGGTAGGGCAGACTCACCATAAATTGGGGTCAGGATGCAATCAGGGTGACCCCTTGCTTAATATTTTAAGTACGGTAGCAGAGGTCTCCCATGCTTCTCTATACAGCTAACCAGCTGTGAAGGATAACTCTTTATCTATCTTTAAAAAGAAATAATTTAAATTAATTGCAGACACATGGTGTCTTCTGGCTTCGCTAGGCTTTTCCTTTTCTTCTTCAGTTAGAATGCGTTAGGTTAAGCAAAGACCTCCTCGTTAAACTGTTAATGGTGATCTGAGTCATGTTTACAGAATTAGCGGCTGCATAAGCAGCTCAAAAAGCAGGTACACTAAAAATGCAACCTCTAGCAGAAGGCTGGCGATGGTAAATGGTTATGATTTTCACCAGTACCTCTGTTGGTAGAGTGCACGCTCTCTACAGTCTCAAGAAAAAACAGAGATATAGAAAGCAAGACTACGGGATCTCTCTTCATTTATTGGTTGGAAGAGCTATTCTAAGATGAAGTCTGGTGTGATGTGAAAGAATAATTAATTGAAGCAGTTCAAGTTTTGCCAGAAGCTTTTAACGCATAAAGAGAAATTTACTTAACATAAACTAAGCATCCTTCAACAAGGGCTAACAGGTAAGTTCCCTAGTTCTACTATTATTGTAACCTATGACATTAAAGAAATGCTGGTCTTATTTAAATATTTATGGCAATCTTTGATCCAGATTCCTTCTAAATGTCGAAATACGGCCTAGAGAATGATGAGTATCTTTAACTGCTGCGTTCTCTGTGCAACAGGCTTCATAATTACAGAGCAGAAGAAGGTTTCTCTCCCTAACAAAAATAGAACACAAAACCTTTGGATTTTGTTGTGTTAATGGAATTGACTCTTGAACCCACAATAATCAATGTGAATTAGTAAATAGCATAGGCTATAACAAGCAGTAAAGATTTAAGATGATTCCACCTGAAGACAGGACTTTTCAGATGCCTATAATAAAACCTTCACAAGCATGCTAGCTGACATAGATTATTAAATAGCATTAAATAATCTCTTAGTAGTCATAGTTTATCTGTTCTGTACAGACTCACCTCATCTGTAAACAAGCAGGGGAAGGAACTGGGTCACTAGTGCTCTGAGCAATAACTTAGATTAAAAACAGACAAAGAAAAATGCATTAAATATGCCAAAAAGATAATGATCCTAGAACTGTGACTAACCTATAGCACTAACATAGATTAGGTATTAAGTACAACTTTTAGTACGCAAACAGTATTTTAAAAATAAGTTCCAGAGTGTGGTTAAAGTATTTATAGAATTTAGGAGTTGTATCCTGCTGCCACGGACTTTGTTCAGGAGTACAGACTGAATCGCTTTTTCAAACTCAAACATAGAAACTTCCTTATCTGTATAGAATCTGTCCTCTGTGGATTTGCCAACACGTGAAAACAAACTGCAGAGGTAGGCATTTATTCCTAAAATAACTGTTGTTCATCATGCAAAAATGATTTCAAATAAACTGATGCTTATTCTGGAATAGAGCATCTGCATATGAAACTAGTCTGACAAATTACTCTATAATGCCTATTTCACTATTTTGATATTTAGTGACTAGAGGTTCTGGTGAGCACTAGAGAATATAATGTTTTCTGTAATAGTTTCTCATGTATAATGAGAATGCAGAACACACATCAACTTCTTTGTCTAAAGTAAGTGGCCTTGTAGATAGTAGTCAAAAGCCAGACTTAGCAAAATTTCTAAAAGTAAAAAGTGATTCAAGTTTAATTCTTTAAAATTACCTCTCAGATTTTATTAAAGGGACTTCTATTAAAACAGTAATGTAGACATAGACTTTTGTATTTAAAAAATAACTAACCACTGTCTGTATTTTATCTAGTAAATTAGACAGCCATGCCCAAGGCTGGGCTATGTAGGCTCATATGGTCTAATTCCTGTTTCATGGTCAGGATCTCCTGTCAAATGCTAGAAGAATTTGAGCACACATTTCTGTATTGTCATTAAGTCAGCTGCTTTGCATGTTTCTGTCTTAATTACTCACAATTTGAAATGTTAGTTTGGTAAACTAGTACCAGGGGACCCTGGGAATGAAGCACTTAAACATATTCCATGCTTTGGGCACCATTTTGATCATATTTGTATTTATTATCACACTTACTACCTTCAAATTTCTGATGCACTTTTATGGAACATGGAAATCAGTTCATTGAGAATGGATGTCCCTTTATTCAGAGTAACAGAAATAGAAAGGCAGTTTGCTTTCTACATTTTAAAATCACCTGCTATATTTTCCATCAATACTTAAAAATATTTGTGTAGTTTATGAAAAGGGTGGGGAAAAAACTGGGATGTGAGACAGTCTCTTCATTTCACAACACTTCAGATATTTCAGAACTGTTCTTACTGCAAAAGTCCTCAAGCTTTTAGGAATTAGAGTAAAAGAGATATTTAATCTGTCGTACCCAAAGCACAGCCAATACCCAGTGATTTGGACTCTTCATATCCAGTGTAGCTGAATTTTAAGCCCTGTAGATGTTCTCTGAAGCTAGGTAGATAAAACAAGTTATAACTTTCAAATGCTGTGACTAGAAAGGTGCACTAGTGTCCTTGTATTCTTTCCTTTATACATACTGCTCTAGCTGATTCTTCCCAACATTTTTAATGTTATTTTAATAGCTTTAGGTTTTGATATGCATAATGGTCACAGGATTGACTGGTGACTCATATCCCTCTTAAGAGAAGCTGTGGGCCACGGACTTGCCCTCCTGTATCTCACTTCGTATGGATCCCCTCAGTCCAAAGGACTTTAAACTGCCTCCCTGGGCTTTTATTGAAAACAGACAAAATATCCAAAATACCCTGCTCTATCATAGTTGAACAGGAACAGAAATGCACTCACTAGTAACTCATTTTCCAGGGAAGCTATTGACAAGATTGGAGCTGCAGATATGGTAGGATAGAAGCACGAGAAACAACTCGTAGGTTCCTGGTTTCATCAGACACATGTAGTCATTCTCAGAGGAGGACATCCACCGTCCTGGGGCAGATGGGGAAGGGACAAGGCAAGGGACTGACTCTGTCATCCATCAAAAAGTGCATATTAAGTTGGGACAGGTTGATAATGCATTTCTGCATCTAGCACCTTTCTCTGAAGATGGTACATACACTCCAAGCTGCTTTTAAAGTCTTCTCCTGTGTTGAAATACTTTGTTTCCTTGCCCTGATGATGATGGTGTTGTAGAGGTGGTGACTTAAGGCAAGTCTCATGGTAGATTTAAGGGCACAGTGGCCAGTTCATTCCCACAGTATTTGAGTCAGCTGTGCAGATGCGGAACAGGCCACACGCCACAAAGGGTCTGAAAGTAAAATAGTAGACTTTTTGGATAGAAGTGACCAGTTAAAGAAGAGGGTTTACAGTAGCTGCAAGAAATGAAGAGGAGAACTTGGAGAACGGTAAGAACCCAGTTTAGGGTTTAGCCTAAATCTAGCAGGGGACACGCAGAATACACTAAAGGAAATCTTCAGCATTCAGACAGAAAAGCTGGGTTTAAAGTACACTTGACTGAAGCAAAAAGGCCTTTCTGTGCCTGGAGTGCAAGTAGGTGTGGGACAAAGTCTGGATCACTTCTGCAAATCCCTCAGGGAAAAAGGCATCTGGAAAAGGAGCCAGAACCTATGGCTTCAGCACGAACTTCTCAAAGCCTGATACTGGTATGAATGAGGCAGCTTCACAGCTACCAGGGAACTTTCAAGCTCTCACCCGAATGAGGAAAAAACAACCCTATTGCATCAGAGTAAAGTTGAAATTGTGATTTGGGTCTATTTCTACATGCTCAAGTTGTAGGAATGTATTTTAAAATGAAAATTCAGACTCCAGAGCACAGTTCTGTCACAAGCCATTTCCAAATTATACGGCCCTTATATTGCAAGGGATTCACCCTCGGGGCCGGGCAGGTAAAAGCGGATCTGTGCAGCTTTCCTAGCACTGCCAATTCAACTGGCTGGGCAAATAAGACCACCTAGAGAGAGATCACTATTTACATCAGCTGTAAGCCGCTTCAAGACTCTTTTATGATTGCTGGGCATCAGTAGGGAGGCTCCAATTGTGGTTGCCACCCGACTGCAGCGATCAGACACTGCATGTGAGAAAGACTGCACGGGGCAGTCAAGAGAACGTCAGGGAAACCAGACTTGTGTTAACATCCAGCAGGATTTGAGCTCAAACTTTTGTTTTTTCAAAAGCACCTCCCTGAAACAAAGCTGTTATGTGATAAATTGAAAACTATTCCTGTTTTCTTCAGTACCACTTATTTGTTATTCAGAAAGATGAACTTCTGGCCTTGACACGGATTCCACTTACTGTGACAACAAGAAGGAATAACGCCGCTGAAGGGGAGGGGGGACAAAATGGACACTAGTTATATGACGGAGAGCGAATGAGACTCCTGATCTCCGATTCTTGTTTTATTTTTTTCCCCGTAAAGGCTTAACACCGAGCGACTCTGTCACCTGTTGCTATCAGCTCACCTCAAAGCAGCATTCAAAAACCACAGAGGTCCATGCTGCTGCCCGAGACGGTATGGACCCTCTCCCACCGATCGCGACACCAACGAGCGTGTGGTCACACAAGATGGTCTCCGGTGGGTTCAGCGGGGGTCCCGAGCGGGGACGTTCTGCCGGACGGGGATGAGATGCCTCTCCCAGCAAGTGTGTCCCCAGCCCCAGCATCTCCTCTCCCGGGGTTTTGCTCCCAGCCACAGCAGCACCGTGCCGGCTCTCGGCAGCTCCTCTGATTAACCTGATAGCTGCCAGATATTGCAGGACACCTTCTGATAAAAAGACTTGCCTTTTTTAGTGCAAATACTTCAAATTGGTTTATTTTAGTTGTAACGTTATTTATAAATTCTTCCGGCTTTAGTAGTGAAGTAATACCACCCCAACCACTGACATTTAATCCATTAAAACTCCATTTAATTATTCTAATTAAGTGATTCATTGACCATATCTTGTAAGAAAAACAAAGGCCATTCCTAATAGGGCAGTAGTTTTAGAACCATCTCCTGTTTCATTGTGTCAGACTGAAACCAGAAAAAGTAACTGGAAACATTTCAAAATCATTTCCAATTGAACCTGCCTGCACAAAATTTGCTTTTAGACAAGAAAGTATTTCACAGCTGATTAAGATGCTACGGAATTTTTAGGCTCAAAAATAATGTGTTCTACTATACGTTCTGGAACAGTAGGAAAAGCTTGTCATATATAATGACCATGTTTGGTGTTTTTTTTAACGATAGTAAAACTGATATCCAGACCACGCTGTGTAGCACTATTTGACTGACAAAACAAGCTGCAAGAATAGAAAATCTTCTGTGACTTCACAGGATATACACTGTACAATGCAGTGCAACAGAGAATTCTCTTCAAATAATAACTCGGATACAGCAATCAGAGTGAGAGGAATAAATATCCATGACTTAATAATTTTTTCTGGAATCCTTTTAAACACTGAATATGCTCCTGCCACTCATAGCACGGAGACCAATTTTCTCGTGATAGGACAGAGTCAAACAACTTCAGATCTAAGTTCTTTAAAAGAACTATTTGTGAGCTGATAGCTGCCTAGCCCAGTTCACATTCCTTCCCTGAGGTGACTGCAGCTCCTCTGCAGCTCTGTCACTGTGAAACTGAGAGCTGTTTACGTTTAGCAGGCCCAAAACGATGAATATTTCTCACGGGTGTGTGGTAATTCTGCAGGCAAAAAAAGCCGAGACAAAAAACAGAGTTCTGAAAACCCTTGAAGCGCTTTGAAGCGCTTACACTTAAATCACATATGCAAGGAAAACAGGCTGAGCAGAATAGCTTTGTGTATGGGTGCATATACAAGAAAGCAAACACCCTCTCTGCTTAACTGATAGTTCTAAAGCAATTAATCACCACATTTACTTTCAAGATGTGAACAAACGCACTTTTTCTATAGCCTCTTTTTTTCTAGGAACATGGTATTATCCATCTTATCTTTTATTGCAACACAAGCCAAACACAAAGAATGTTTGTCTTAAACAGTCACACATCTCAAACCTGCCTCCTTTTAGAGATTGTTCCTGTATTTAGTCTCAACATTTTGCTTGTTCCTACAGAAACAGGGATGTTTTTGCTGTGACCAAGTGCTTCAAACGCTTCCTATGCTCGACTATACTAATAATAGCAAATGCTCTCCTCAGACCCCTCCCATTTGTTAAATTAATCAACACGAGAAGGTCAAATGTGCATAAAGTAGCTTATGCACATTAATTTATTAACTGAAACGACTTCATCACCGCATGTTTTGCTTTTCTGTTTCTTCTTAATATGTTCAGGTAGTTAATTACTATCACTGAAGTAACTTCTGAACTCCAGACTTGCATTGATTCCATGCCACTTCCATATTGCATTCGTGGATGAGCTTGCTTGCATTTGCTTCTCGACACCAAAGCAAAACTGTATTTTGCCATTTTGAAGAAAAAAACTAAATTTCCTTAGTTCCTTAGTTAACCTCACCCGTGCAGGTACCTTCCTGCACTCTTCCTCTCAGCCCCTTCCCATTCCCCTCCAACCTATTTGCAGGTTGTGTCCGCAAATAGCTCAAACGGATGTCCCCAAGCCCCTCGGTGCAGCGAGGACAGACCTTCTGCCATGCATGGCCATTAGCCATGGCCATGTTGCATAAGATCAGCTTTAATTTGTATTCTATCTTGCACACAGATGTGATTTCATCTGCCTTATGCTTTAAGTCAGCTGAATATGAGCTAGCTCCAGATCAAAAGCTGTAAAGTTTGGCTAACACTGTGTTGTACTTGAGAAAATAAGTCTTGCTGAGAGGCTGAGTCCCACATTAGTTTGAACACAAAGCAACTCTAACTGCAGCTAAACAGTTTTTGTTCAGAGCTGGCCTGGGTCCAGCTTGAAGCACGAGAAATGTATACTTATGTCTGCCAGGAAAGGACTACACAGGCACATCCTTGCTCTCCAAGACCTGATGAATAAAATGTCACTGGATAGGTTCATATGCTTCATTTTTTGCACTGCACAGCCACTCAGATGGAAATGCAGGGAAAAGTATTAGGCAAAGAAGTAGGGTTCTGTAAAATTTTCCAGCAATGGCAGGCTTCTGTGATGGCCCCTTTGGGTCACTGGCAGCTGACAAAATTTACAGTGAAGCAAAACCATTCTGTGAGGTAGTAAATTTGTGCAAAACATCTAATTAGTAAAAAAATTCAGAAGTTGAAGGACACCAGCACCTTCGTCAGTCCTTCATTACTAAAACTGTTTCCATATTAGAAGACTTGTCTAGTTTCTCCAACTGTGCTAGCTGGTGTAACAAAAGATATTATCTTGTCCTACAAATTTTGCTGTGAGCAAACTGCAGCTACAGCAATATTACTACATGAACCATACCATAATTTAGCATACCCTTACGAACATGTATATCTCTGCTTTTTATTTGATTAGATGTAAGCGTACAGCATGAAAATACAGAATCAGGCAAATGGATTAAAACCCCAGGTGTACAGCCTATGCCAAGCTGAACCTTTCCTACATAGATCCACCGCAGATTTTCCTCTGCTTCCCTGATTTTCACTGAGCCAGCAACCGAGCTCAGAATCTTATTTTGAAGCAGTGTGAATGTAATTGAAAAACATAAGTTCTACTTTTCACCCCATGTGATTAGTCATTTCAACCATTTCTCATTACAAAGTATAAATTAATATATGAAAAAATGGGATTATTTTCCTATGTTTTACTGCATTTTTGTGTCTTGAGTGCAAATGTAAAACCCTAAGATTACAAAAATTAGTATCCACACAGAACAAATGAGCCCAAAATTCTGTTAATACTTTTTTCTCTCCACAGTCTCAAACCTGTTTACTCAATACTTCATTTGCTGGTATCTGTAACATATTGGAGATATTGATGTGACTGCTCAAGACAGAGCATTAATGCAAAACGTTTTAGAGAGTGCAATATAGGATTCCCTTTCATTCCCTCCTTAAATTAATTAAGGTATTAATTAAGGTAAATTAATTGTAAAGAAAGTCCACATCGGATAGGTACAAAAACCCCACCTGAATGAACGTGAAGAAATGCCAGAATTCGGAGCATTCAGGTTGGAGTGTGGGTAAAGGCTGCCTCTCAGTGGGCATGTCTGTTCAGCGTGAAAGCGAAAGTCATCTAATTAAGTGGAAATCCCCCATCATCATATGTGTTCTGGTGGTTTGGTCACTGTCTAAATTAAACAGATCTCGAGGGAGATTGCCATCAAGTGTTCCCAAGAAATGCAGCAATTCATATGATTTACTATACTTTTGTGCGCTGTTATGCTCACCATCACTAGAATTCCTATACTGAAAATACAGCAGGCCTTTCCAGGAATAAAAAGGACTACAGCTGCACACAGTAAAAGTGACCTTTTCTTCATATTAAAATCTACTTTAGCTAATTTTATAACTTCTGTTCTCTGCTTATTTTTTCAGAAAAGATGGACGTCAACAGAGGTCTTGACAAAGGTCTCAAACTTATCATTTTGCCAGGGGTATCAGCTCATTCCCCTCTAACCAAGACCATGGGTAAACAGCACTGCTCTGCTCTCAAAATCCCTGACTTGCACCAAATCTCTTTAAAACAGAATTAAAGAACAATTGCTTTGACCAGGAAGTAGAAAACTAAAATTCAAAAAAATACACCTCTCAGGAATTAACATTTAAAGGAAAAACAGGAGGCAATCACTTCTGTAATATTCTGATGATAGTGAGTACATGAAAACAAAAGACAATTCTGAAGAGATTATTATCAGCTAAGTGAAGACCAAGCAACTGTTTATTACCTTTGATAACATACTCTACTATTTGACAGAGCAATATATTTTATTTCCTGTAAAAGTAAGCAGTTCAACAGTAATGTCATAAAACTGAGGAAATTAGTACATATTTATAAATACATTGGAATTTGTCCTGTGTTCACTTTTGTCTCTGAATTTTGATTTTTGTTTATCATAATTTTATTACACTTATCTCTATCTCTGTTCCAGAAATGTAAAGACTTGCAAACTTTCATTACATTATCTTCAACCTCATAAAAATTTTTACTCTCAGGAAGCAATTTTGCAAATATCTACCTTCATTGTTTTTCATTACATTTAAACAACACTGCAGAACACACGGAATAAAACAAATACTGCTGTTTGCTTTGGGCCCCGACTAAATAATGCAGGAAGAGACAGTTGGCACAGAGCTGGGCGAGAGGAAGAGGCATTAAGAAAAAGGTTAAGGGTGAAATAAAATTGCAGAGGATCAGAGGAATGTTAAATTGAGAGTCTGCAATGCAGCATTTTTAGAAAGTCTGAATCAGAGCATAGGTGGAGAGGAAATGTCATGGTCTACACCCCTCAGGAAGAGAAAATCTTCAAAGCCCACCTGTTTTCTTGAAGGCCAGTTCTTTCTGGCTCAAGTCTTGTGACTATGAGACACACCTTTGAAATGGAGGTTGCTTATGTTCTTTGCACAGGACTGACATAACCAGTTTATGAATTGGCATCTCCAAAGAGGTTAGCAAGCCACAAAACTTGGAGAAGAACATATTTTTAACATACACTCGTGTTAGGACATTGCTGCACAGTGAAATCTCAAGCTGTATGCTCCAAGAGCAATCGAGCAGGTTTCCATTTCTTTTATTCTTCTAAAATCTCTTTCCTCTAGGCCTGAACTGACCCTAAACAGAGGAATTCAGCCAGACTAGTGAGGCATGAGTCACAGGGGAAGCTGTGACTTGAAAATGAGTATTCTTTGGGCTTCCCCTTTTCTCTCCCTTTTCCCACTGTCTTCCCTGACTTAAAGTTCTCGATTTCTTTTCTGCCTGATATCCGGCCTAACAATCAAAATATTTCATTAAAAATTATCTTTAAGAGTGGAAGCAAGATACATGGAAGAATAAAACCACCAGCTGGAAATACAGGAAGGCGCTACAAAGAAAGAAGCCAGAAGCAACTTCAAATGACAGCGAGAATTAGTATTATTCATGTTTTGAGGAACCACACAAAAAAGGTTACCTAGCCCTTAAAAACTACGACAGTACTTATTCGTAGCAGTCGAAGCAATACCATTGCATGTAAAGAGTTAATACTTTGAGACAGTTACTTTTCATGTCTAAATTAACCCAGAACAGAGTTTATTGTTAAACTGACTACTCTCTAAGAGAAAAAGCGTGTTTGCAATGTGACAGAGGGTTCAAAACGGTGTTGCAGCTTAGTTAAAAAACATAACGAATTTTCTTCCCCTCAAAACATTATTCATTAATTATTAGTTGAGCGATAAGTTAAGGTTTAATTCCCAATATGTTTTTCCACTGTGGCAGAATAATGTTGCAGGACAGCTAAATAAAAACATAGCCAAGCTGATTGCAGCAGTGGGTCTCCACTTGGCACCTTTGCTCACCAGAGACATGCCAGCCTTCGAATGTAGAGGTTGAAGGTATTTTTGAGAATCTTCAGTGCTTTCTGTGGGAATGAACTGCCAGATATCAGCCAAATTAAAATTTGGTCTTAAAATATTTCTGCCAGATAATCAGATGGCTGTGTAATTAAATGTATTTTAAACTTTAAGTATAGAAGCAATATTATTAGCTTTATCCAGCCAGTACGTTTAAAAGTTTTTCACATTATTCGCATCACTACAGAGAATTAATTCACAGCTGCAGGCTGGTTTGTCAGTTTTGAGGCACTGTAATAAACCTGTCACAAACACCACCACACAAATACCTTACATGCTCTTAATGAGAACGTTCCTTTTCTTTCCTTTTGAATTTTAATATCTTTTAATTGTGATTTCAGGCAAGAAAAAGTTACAAAGGCCAATTACAAAAGACTTTGGTACCATCTGCAAGCAGAAGGTGGAAGTGGTGAGACTACTGACTGCTAGGAGACAGCACTTTTTAAAAGAGCGGGTGCCGGGTCTCAGCAGGTGGTGCTGTGGGTGGAAAGGACTACTCTAGCTGTCAGCAACAGACAGGAATTTGTTCATACACAAGGAGGTTCAAGATACAGTTTACAGGTGATTGGTATAAGCTCAAATATCTGAAGTATATAAGCAGGAGGAGAAGAAAAAGTATGTGTTCTACTGCACTATCTTCCATTTCTCCCAACGATGAAACTGAAAGCAATGCTGCGTTAAAAAAAAAATAGATTAAGTGCCAGAAAAATATTCTCGCAATAGAATATGTGAGAAATCAGTATGAGACATATTAGTGCTGACAATTTTAGTATTAGATGGCTAGTATATATCCTTAAGTGTGACTTTCAAAGCAATCACTTCTACAAGTACAATGCACTGTTAAAGGTAGACAAAACTTGGGCTTTTTCTGCCTGAACATGCAGGCACTATGGTCAAAGAAAACCTCTCTCCCCTGGTGCACAGGCATGTTTTCCTAATGTGCACTGAATACAGGTATCAAATTAAGAAGTGAAATGATAGCAGCAAATGGTGTCATTAGTGCCAGAGAAGAGTTCATCCCACCTATAAATTCAGTGATGCATGAAATTCCTGAAATTCCAGAAAAGATTTGCATGAAAGTATGATGAGTTTATAAATACACTATGACTTTGAACATGGATTTTTCTTTTAGATTTACAAAACATAACCCATAGGTCTGCTGCCTTTTACACAAGCCAATATAAACAGTAGATTCCTGATCACCGTTTCCCCCTGGACCAGTGCTTTCTACCGCAGGTAAGAAATGGTCACCACTCGCTGAAGAACAGAGAGTTGTTTGGTGTGACAGTGAGCACAACCTACTCAGTTTTGACCTCTGTGTTACTGTGTGACCTGCAAATAAGTCTTAAATAGTAAATGTTCAACAAAACTCTATTTCATCCTTGCCCTCAACAATTATAATTGTTCTTTTTTTTTTTTTTTTTTTAAAGAAGGGAAAAGTGGAATAGCTCCTTCTGAATCCAGCATTAACTAAAAATTGATCGTTTCTAATGATTGTATGTGGAGTTCATATGGAGAAATGTTTCTCAGGGTAATCTGAAAACAATTTTCATCGTTTCGTGCGTTCTCATATTGGCATTTATTTTGTTTGGAGACAGGAGACTGTGGCTGTTCCATTTACAAACTGCCTCAAGTCTTCATTACTGAAGTTGAAAATATGGTTAGTTCTTAAGATACATAAACTTACTGAAATAGTTTGTATTTTGGGGGAGGCTTTTTTGTTCCAGCTTACATAATAGAAAAACAAGAGACTATTTGCAAAATTCTGTTTGTGAACACAAAACAATGCTCCTTAAAAATAATTTCCTCCCCCCCTCCCTTGTGCCCCCTTTTCCTTCTGTGGATAATGGGAAAGCTACCAATGGAACCACTGGAACTGATCTTGCCTGTTTCTGTTCCAGCTGCTAACAAAAAGGAAAAGTCTTCTTTCCTGCGGAAAAAGGATTGAAGCTTCTGGCTCCAGTATAATTGTTTATAGCTCCCTAAGGTGTTCAACTACTCACTTCACTCCTTTGCAAATTTATACATTGAAACAAAAGGAGATATTTATATGTAACCACGGTATGTTTTTAGCACTGCAAGGGCTACTATAGGAAGAACCTTTCTGACTTTATGGTTTCAACCCCTTTCTCAAGGGAGAGATTTTTCAGGAAAATAATTCATTGTTTGAGTGGAGGTTAATGGCATTGTTAATTTATAGAAAGGCATCATCAATAGTTTAAGAATTTTTTACTTACCCTGGTCAATCAGTAACAGATAAACCACATTATGAGGGGGAACTGTATAAGTGATTAATTCCAAATCTCACATAAACTTCTAAGTAGCACATGGAAAATTACAAAGTGTCTGCCCTGTGGTAAGAATTTAGCATCCTATCTACTGTGGAAAAATCTAGGAAAATACACAAGAAAATGAGAGAGGGCTCTGCAGGCAGGATTTTAAGCACTTTCAAGTAAACTATTTTGAGAAACATAAAAAATAATAACTATATTTACATTTACCTATATTAAATTTAAAAGTGGCTACTACTATTTAAGGAACATTGTTTAAATATTAACATCTTAACCTAACAATGAATATCTAGCATCAATTTAAAAACAGAGAAGAAGAATCTTGCTTGCCCAAATACCAACCCCATATAACCCTTCACAGACTTGAATTCCAGCAAGTTACTCTCAGGCAGTGGAACTGTTTTTTAACAGAAAATTTAACAGAGAATTTGAGCTGTTGTCAATGGGAAGTTCTTAAAGTTTAAGGTAGAAATGCCTCCTCAGAGTGGAATCATAGAATCATAGAATCATTTAGGTTGGAAAAGACCTTTAAGATCATCAAGTTCAACGTTAGCCTAATACTGCCAAGTCCACCACTAAACCATGTCCTCATTCTCCTCCCCATCCCTGTCTTCCAGCTCAGGGGCTGGGTACACCGAGAACAACTGGTCTTGCTATTAAAGACTGAGGCAAAGAAGATGTTAGGTACCTCAGCCTTTTCCTCATCCTTTGTCACTATGTTTCTGCCCACATCCAATAAAGGATGGAGATTCTCCTTAGCCCTCCTTTTGTTTCTCATGTGTTTATAAAAACACGGCAGTAGCCAGATTAAGTTCTAGTTAGTCTTTGGCCCTTCTTATCTTCTCCCTGCATAACCTCATGACATCCTTGTAGTCCTCCTGAGTTGCCTGCCCCTTCTGCCAAAGGTCATAAACTATCCTTTTTCTCCTGAGTTCCAGCCAAAGCTCTCTGCTCAGCCAGGCCAGTCTTCCTCCCTGCCGGCTCATCTTTCGTCACATGGGGATGGCCTGCTCCTGCACCTCTAAGATTTCCTTCTTGAAGTATGTCCAGCCTTCCTGGACTCCTTCGCTCTTCAGGACTGCCTCCCAAGGGACTCTGTCAACCAGCCTGCTAAACAGGCCAAAGACTGCCCTCCGGAAGCCCAAGGTAGCCAAGGTCTGCTGACCTCCCCTCCTTACTTCTCCAAGAATTGAAAACTCTATCATTTCCTGATAGCCATGCCCAAGACCGCCTCCAACCATCACATGACACCCAAGTCTTTCCCTGTTCGCAAACAACACCAGCGGGGCTCCTTCCCTAGTTGGCTCCTTCACCAGCTGTGTCAGGAAGTTATCTTCCACACACTCCAGGAACCTCCTGGACTGTTTCCTCTCTACTGTATTGTATTTCCAGCAGACATCTGGTAAGTTGAAGTCGCCCGTGAGAACAAGGGCTAGCGATTGTGAGACTTCTCCCAGCTGCTTATAGAATATTTTGTCTGCCTCTTCATCCTGGTTGGGTGGTCTATAACAGACTCCCACCATGATATCTGCCTTGTTGGCCTTCCCCCTGATTCTTACCCATAAACACTCAAACCTATTGTCACCATCATTAAGCTCTAGACAATCAAAACACTCCCTAACATACCCCCACCGCCTCTCCTTCCTTGCCTATCCCTTCTGAAGAGTTTATAGCCATCCATTGAAGCACTCCAGTTGTGCAGGTCATCCCACCATGTTTCCGTGATGGCAACTATACCATAGTTTTCCTGCTGCACAATGGCTTCCAGCTCCTCCCGTTTGTTGCCCATGCTGCATGTATTGGTTTAGATGCACTTCAGCTGGGCTATTGATCCTGCCACCTTTTTAGGGGGTGAAGCCCTAATTCCTATGTAACCATCCTCAGGCGCTTCCATGGTTTCTAACACATCAATAACCCTTTGCTGCAGCATGGATCTCCATCCCCTACCTCCACTGAGATGGCAGACCGAAGGACCTTGCTAGCACACTGTCCCTCAAACATTGACATGCCGCCCCCAGGCTTATGTCTAGTGAGCCTGGTTTTATCCCTTTCCCCCTTCAAATCTAGTTTAAAGCTCTTTCAACGAGCCCTGCTAACTCCTGTGCAAAGATCCTTTTCCCCCTTTGAGACGGGTGTACCCCGTCTGTTGCCAACAGGCCTGGTGGCACGTAGACCAACCCATGATCAAAAAACCCAAAATTCTGCTGGGACACCAGGCTCGGAGCCAGGTATTGATCTGCTGGCTCTTCCTGTTTCTTCCCTCATCATTCCCTGCAACTGGAAGGATAGAGGAGAACACTACTTGCTCCTGATCCTTTAACCAGTCGTCCCAAGGCCCTGAAATCTCTCTTGGTTGCCTTCAGGCTTCTTGTTGCAACTTCATCGCTGCCTACCTGAAAAATCAATAATGGATAATAATCTGAGGGCCGTACCAGGGTAGGAAGCTTTCTCTTCACATCTTTAACCCAGGCCCCCCAGCGAGTGGGGGGCTTATGTTCCCAAACTTTCAGAGAAAATCCTAATAGTTAGAGGACTAAATTTCTGGAAAAGCAACTCAGGAGGCAGTACAGATCTTAACCTTGGTTAGTGTCCCAAAGACAAAATGGGATTATAAAATTGGTAGATAAAATCTAGATTTTTAATAAGAATATGCTTATGTTTTGATTCTTTACATACGGGAGTAAACAGACCACCGGTCTAGGACTGAAGGGACCTAGGTTTCAATCCTGGCTCTGCCGTACCCTAATGTAAGGACTCACAGAAGAGTAAGGATGCTTCTCTGCCTCTCGCTTTCTCCATCTAAAACATATTGATTTCAAATCTTTTTTTTGTGATGGGCTGTGAAAAAACGACACATAAGTATTACATGCTGTTGCTGTGCTTATTTTTAAAACCATCTGTCACTTGAAATAATATGAGACAAGTTATGCTTGAGCCATGCAGCTGCTTTTCAGACCTCTAGTGACCTAAGGCTACAAAGATTAATAAGTAATACCATAATTATGAATGGTGGTTAAACAGCAATCTAGATTCCAAAGCCAAAATATACAGTTCTCTTTCATGTATATAAACTTGCCCCAAACTAAACAAACTAGCTTCAAAGGTCTACAAGACCAGAACTGAACTCTGTCACCTTTGCAGGCCACTTTATTTGAGAATACTGTCCTTGATGTGTTAAAGTTCACTGGGCTACATTCACACTGTTTGTTATTAAACATTAAATCTGATTCTGTGGAAAAAAATATTCTTTTTCTGGAATGTTACACCCTGTGCCAGAAGCTTACAATTTACAGCTCTACTGACACCATTTGAAACATCACCCTATAAAGAGACTCAGCGTAGTATTTTCTAGTGGTGTTTTCACTTCTGTTTTTTCCTACCATAGCGATCAGAAGACATCAAGGCCCTTCCACACCAGGAGGTTTTCATCTGCCAAGCTTAGCTTCGTCATATTATTTGACTCAGGAGACACCCAGCTGGCTGAAATGTTTTATGCCAACACATATGATAATTTTTTGCCTACAGGAGTTTTGACTATTTTTACTATAGTCCGCTAGCCATCACTGCAAAAAATCTATGCTGACACGGTAATATCAACAAAAAGGTATTAATGTCATGACCACTATGACAGAATAATGTTAAATTGCAGCACAGGCTAATTGTGGAAGCTTTACTTGTGGAAGACACGGTGAATGAGCCAAGATTTCCTGGTGCACTTCTGGAACTACTCATTATAGCATCCTCAGTTCACTCATTTTGAAGTTGCAAGATGTACGGTAGTGTAGGGATTGATAGGGACAGCAGAAGGAATGGTCACACCTTACAAGGTAAGGATCTCGGAGAGAAAGTAGAGAAGTGACACATTTTGGTGGCCAGAGCGTTATCGTCACTGGTGCCCATACCTTAGGGTTCCCCTTGCCAAGCAGTATCAGCAGTCTGGAAGGCTCAAGCATGGTTATCTTGTTTCATTGCTCTTTGGCTCTGTACAACGTTGTAGAGTAAGGATGTTGAATACTTTTTTAATTTTTCTTTTGCCTAGAGAAAAGGAAGTACCCTAACAAAACACAGTGTACATGATTTTTTAGTACATGATCTAAGCACAATAGGTAAACATCTGAGATCTTTCCATAAAGATATTTCCTACAGAGTTTGCCAACTCTAGATTTCCAATGGCTGGTTTGGATCAATAAAACAAAATGTTTCAGTTCTACCCATTGGAAACTTTGACTGAAATTAAAATTTTGAGCACGATATTTCTGTTTTGGTATAACATCACCTGCCAATGAGAAAATGATTAACTAAAATTCTTCCAAAGAACCCTGCTGTTAACATAGAAATGTCTTCTGGAGAAAATTAAGTTAACCTGATGTTATTCTGCAAAATGATTATTCAAGGGCAACAGAGTGGTTGTGTCACATATCTGGCACAGAAGCTGTTGTGCCCTAATGGCCATTCACACGGATGAATATTGTTAGGCAGCTGGATTCTAATTACTCCACAACACAAAAAAAGGCACAGTGAGCCGGAGCTCCTCCACCTAAAAATCTATGGTACTGTATTTTGGATTGAGGGGCCAGAAGGTATCTAAGCAAAATTGGATTTATTATCCAGTTATGCCTTTTATTATTAAGCCAAAGATGCTAACTGCTGTCTCCTGCTTCTCCCCGTGTTTTGATAATTCCTTTCTTTCTCTACCAGGTTGACTCACAGAAAGACATTCTCTTCCAAGAAAACACTCACATACTGTATCCTCATCTGACTTTTAATCTCTGCTACTCCATTGCTGCAAATCTCTATTTCATTGCTTTAAAATCTCTGATTTTTCCTGTGATTTTCTATGGTTTTACCAATCCTGAATAAATGTATAATACAAGCAAACTTTTTTCCCTAGTATACATAATACATTTATACATAATAGAAATATGTAACATTTACACACAATAGAAATTTCAGCTTATGGAAGAGACATATCCTTCTTTCTACTGTTGTTTCATAGTTTTAACATTGTGAACAACCATCAAATTTGTAATCTTTTCTAAAATGATACAAGCTTTTTGAGCACAACCACAAATTCTTTGAAAAATGAAGTCTGCTACGACTTAATTACCCTGGTAAATGAAAAAAATTCCTCAAAATCCCTCCAGTTCTGCTTGTTTGTGTGAGTAAAGCAGGAAAGTACAATTTGTTTCTTATTTATTGTTGCCCTTTATATTCCTTTTGGGAACATAAGCCAGGATCACATAGGATATACATGTAAGGCAGCATCTCCCAACTACACAGGAAGGACTGAAGGGATATTCTTGCAAGAAAAGCCAAAATGGGATTCTGTAGAAGCCAAAATGGGATTCTGTATGTGTTTTGTGAACAAGATTTCCTACATTTCTCCTAACTTCCCACAGAAACAGTTATTACTTGGTATTCGAAATCTGTAAAAAAACCCTTGAATGATGCTTATACAGAGCCAAGGAAAAATAGCATCATGGGCATACAATGTGCTTTGCCATCAAACATGGTATTCCCAGCTGTTTAGTAAACCACTATTATTCTACACCGTTTCTGTTTCCTGGGAAACACAATGAGAATGAACACAAAGTAGACCTCAACATGAACTCTGGAAAAATACAAAGGTGACTTGCCATGCACTCAACACGTGACTGCTGACCTATAATGTTTGGGTCTGCAGATGCTGGCACATACCTATGTTTACTGAGCATGGAAAAAAGTTAATAAAGCCAATACACAACTTCGAACCTCTCTGCCTGTGAACGATTACCTAAGATGCTCTTTTTAATAATTTTTGTTTGTCCTTTTGAAAACTGAACTATTCCTGGCTACAAAACTTACTCCATGCCCCATTTTTATCTCTCTCTGGAGTGTTTGCAATGAAAGAATGACAAAAAGGTTAGCCTCTAA
The DNA here is from genome assembly GCF_000690835.1 of Fulmarus glacialis. Lineage (NCBI taxonomy): Eukaryota > Metazoa > Chordata > Aves > Procellariiformes > Procellariidae > Fulmarus > Fulmarus glacialis. Next base: position 25,766 of record NW_009191795.1, read on the forward strand.
ACTGCCTGTTTGTTTGACCCACTGTAAGATTAGGTAACTTCTTTCCTAAGGAGCAAAAGCATTACTGTTGTGCAAAAGGACAATGTCCTGATGGTACTTTGCTTTGTTTGTGAAAAGGCCCAGTAACGGGCATATATCACATTCTCAAAGCATTAAATTATAGTAGTAGAGAACACAGTTAGTAGTGATGGCAGCCTGAACACACTTGTGTTTTGTTTGCAGATCCTGCTTCTATCTGCCCAAACATGGGCAAATAATTGCTAACTCTTTCTATGTAATCCATAAATCTAAGACTCTGGAGTTAGACCTATTAAGGTTCATCAAAGCACCAGGGACGGCATTGCAAGAATAACATAATCAGAAATATTTGACAACAAAATAATGCTATAAAAGGGGTTGGATAGACTACATTTAGTCTACTGCATAGACTGCATTTGCCTACTGTCAGTACACCCCAAAGTGTAACACTTTGAGGCACCTAACTCAGAAAACAAAGATAGCAAATGATTTTCCATGTTGGATAGTTCAAATTGGGTTCACAACTGCAGAACACCGACATCACAACATATCGCCTCCTTTGTAGTAAAGAAGTGCACCTTCCCAGAAAGACCAGGCTTTTCTCACTAGTGAAAAACAAGCTGAAACTTACTGCTGTTAACAGTTTAGTACTTCAACCACAGTCACCAACATTATCACACCTAATCCTCAACAATGGATTTCGTTTACTATTTCTGATTGGAGAAACAGAGCACTAACGATAATCACCCCCACTTCTGTAAAATTCCACATACAGGGATTTTCCATCAGTAAGATATTTAATCAGAACCTCTTATTTGCCGAAATGAATACTTAAGCTATAGCTGGCAAGGAAAAAAATCTATTCAAAGACAAATGAATCCCTCCTGTGGAATATTTTATAACCTAGTAGTTAGGATGCTTCGCAGAGAAAGGTACAAACATCTTGCTCTTTCTCAGTAAATGGCACTAATTCATCTGAGGTGAGTATACTAATAATGAGCTACAAAACACTTTATGCAGAGTGGAACAACTTAACCTCAGAGATGGACAGAGGCTTAAGCTGTACACGTCAGTTGTATGATGGTCACTGAAAAACAATTTCCCTCCAAAATTCTTAAGTCAAACACAACCTCTGTTACTATACAGTAGAAAGGCAGTACAAGGGGAGATACATTTAAATGACAGTGACAATTATTTGTGAGGATCTAATGAGCAACTCTGCTTTAAAGAACTCTTTTAAACTTTAACTTAAATTTAAACTCTTTCCTTAAATAATTGAATAACTCTTTGCTTTGAACTTAAGCTGGTCACATCATGATTCAGTTCTTTTGCAATGTTTTTCATGACATTTTTAAAGCTAAACTACCACTGTGAAATTATAATTGTTTCAGTCCCTGAGTATAATGTGTTTCTGAATTCACCTAGGGCCAGATTTTCACTGTCTTATTCCCCTGTGTGAGTCATCCCATTGGCTTCAGTAGCAAGATCTGCATGGCTAGTATCTTACCAGCATGAGTATGAAGAGCTTAAACTGGCCATCATTGCTTTGTTTACATGACATGCATATGTGTTTATGTGTATTTTACTATCCTCACATTGATTAATATAATACCGTGGGAATAACTTAAATGAAATGCATGGGATTGTACCTATATGCTAGAGAAAGGAGAAAAGTTGCAATAATCTTGCCAGTCATCTCTTGTATGGAGTCCAGCTTCACAATGGCAAGCCATCTGCTGCATGACAATACCTCCATCACGGAAACTCCCTGTTTCAAACAGATTCCAACAATTCTGCTGGGACTATAATAATGTAAAATTTCATTACCATGCTTCTGAAACACCACCAAGTGCAGCAGTCTTGAAAGTTACCTTCTGTCAAGCAATTCTATCACACATCCACACATCAGAGTTACATGCTTCTTTACATTGTTGCCCACAGAAAAAAAGTCAGAAAGGTGATTTAATCAAACAGCTAAAGTATTCCAAGGAACACCGTGGAATATCTACCAGGGAACAGTATGGTGCATCTTGGCTTCCCAGATGGTAAAAGGCATTTCATACACTGCAAGGGCTTTATGAAATCTTTCTGGTTGCTCTGGGAGACTGCAGAGAATGATTTTAAGCTGACACGTGTTCTAAGTCTGCTCTAATTTTCATCATCAGCTGTTTGTAGCTGCTATCAAAATGAGAGGAAGTAGACGTATCATGCTAAGTCAGTTTTTTAAGCACCCCTGCAACAGATTAATGGATTCATCTTCGTATTGCTCCCTAGATGTATATGGCTGGCGTATAACTATTCAGAAAGCGAGACTCTGTGGTATGCCAAAAGCTTTTGATTTGCAGGACTAAGTGCCACATTTTCTGATACTCCCTCTACGAAAAAAGTATACCCATTTGTACAAAGCATGCTTTGAGAAACTGTAAACTTTGTAGGAAAAGCACAAGCAGTTTCAACATGTTCAGTACTTAAACGCTTTACAGTAACATTCATACATGAAGCCAAATTTTCTTAAGGATTTCAGTCATCTGACTGATTTGTATTGATGGATCTGTATCTCCTCTTTTTGACAAGCTTGGGAGACGCATGCAAAGAAAAGAGTTCACTTATTCAATTAAATATAGATTTCAGGAAGCAAATTTAGGTACCATTTTTGACAAGTTTCTGCTTTTTTAGGATCACCAAAGAGATGCCATGCTTTTCTTGGATTTTTACAGTTTTCAGAAAGAAAACCCAAACAGAAGCATATTCTGCTTTCAGTCTTGAGCAAGACCGACTAACACACCAAGAAATGATGAAACCACCATCTTTATGTTTTTCTCAAGAACACTTGATAAATCTAATCAGCTGCTTGCTACATAATGTCAGGAAAATGGAGCATGTGCCCTCTATTGAGCAAAGAGTGTATAATAGTCCTACACAGATTTTTCTTCACTCTGAAAAGCTAGCCTAAAGCTTGGCTGTTAACTAGATAGCAGTTTGAAAGACAGGCTGCTTGTAAACACAGTGCAGGGCATGGAAAATTTCAGAGTGCCAGCAGAGATAAATGTGTCCTGTATTCAGATAACCACGTTCATAATTACAGCAAAGTGTGCCATAAGCAGTCACTCAGGATGCTGTACTACAGTGGCCAAGGCAGAAGAAGTTTCATATAATTGGTTACTTAAGGGATGGAAACAGATTTCTCCAAAGCCGCAATATAAAAAAAAAAAAAAAAAAAAAAAAAAAAAAAAATTGGAAAAACTTTAAAAATTTTTGCCAGCACCGGCAAAAAAAAAAAAAAAAAAAAAAAAAAAAAAAATTGGAGAAACTCTATACATGATTGCCAGGCACGTAGCAGAAGCGAAATAACATGGATTCTGTCAAATCAAAGGCTTCAAGTGCAGGAGATTTAGGAACTACTCTGGTTATCAGAAATAGAAACTTTAGGATAAAGTTTTAAAACTTTGTTTTATCTTCAGACAACTTTTTGAACACTCTGGGATGGCATTTCAAAGTATTTCTATTTCTTTTTTGCTAACACAATTTGCTTCAGTAACATTTCCATGTTCTCTCTTCCTGCCAATAGCAAAAAATCTTGTCCTTCATAATGAATGCAGGAAAATCTGCTTGGTCTTCATAATAGGCTAGATTCCATTATTTTCAAGCCAGGACCACAATAAAATGCTTGCCTCTGATATACGGTATATCCCTCACATAGCCGTGAGCACACGGGACTCATGCTGAGTAGATGGGCAGTACAGCAAAAAGGGTGTTAGGCAAAACGGGGTACAAGAAGGTGGTGGGGAAAGATCCCCCCTTTGGAGGCAGAACAGGAAATCTGCACCAAAGCACATCTTTTTGGGACAGACAGCTGTGGAAATGAAGTTAAGGAGGTGCACTGAACCAGACTGTGGGTGAAGTCAGGAGGAAGATGACTTTCTGTTTTCTCTGTTCCTCTCTCCATTCTGTAACAGTTTAGCTAGCCCAATAATTCTTTTGTGGGCTTTCTAATACTAAAAAAATAAATGCAAATCTTTAAGTATTCTCTATGATAGACTGGTCCATGCTCTGAGTAGGATTTTTTTCTTCAGATGACCTCAAAAGGTCCCTTCCAATGTAAATTATTTTCTGATTCTATGATCGCATCCCAACACCACGTCTAATTTGTGACAAAAAAGTCTGTTTATTCATTTTCCCTGCATACAAGAACATGTAACCAAAGGGAAGGAAATAAAAGGAGACATCACTCAAGGAACAGAAGGTTAGAGATATACAATAAAAGAAAAAAGAAGAATACATGGAGGACTAGGTCTGCATAATGTTGTTCCTGCAAACTAAGACAAGAAATGCGGGCTCCATGAGACCCAGAGCAGCAACTCAAAGTACTTCTGTGTCACCTACATGGCACGGTATACAAGAAATAACATTTTTGCAAGACGAGCTTGGATTCAAGCTCATACAGACGAGCTCCAGTTATCCACAAACAAAAATGTAGCTACACTGAAATGATATTGTGAATGTTGTTTTAATACTGCAAATTTTTGCCTTACTTTAAAAATCCATGCAACACCACTAATTAGAAAATGCCATGTTTCCACTAGCTGTAGTACACACAGTTTTAAGGACCATCAGGCTTGTTCATAGTGTATCTAAAAAGACTACCAACTGACTGAGGACAGTGCACTCTTACGGTCTTGTTTTTATAACTAAGTCACAGAATGCAGCCATTTGGCAAGCGGTGTGGTAAATTACAGCAGAGTAATATTTGCCAGATAATCTCTGTGATGAGGTTATTTTCACAATATACCACAATATATGTTTAAGAAATTTTTAAAAATTGCAAAGTTGGGCATTAAACATATAAGAAGCAGATGATATTAACCACAGACTAAAGCCTTAGTCTAAAAATATGCGTAAGTTGCTGAGCAAATCCTATTTAGACCAAGTTATTTGCATTCATCATTTAAGAAAGCAAAGATCCCTCAGAATTAATAATGTCTAAAGGGATTGAGATACTTCAAATTTCCGCAAAAACGGTAGTATTTTTATGTCCTATGTAAATTAAGAGTATTTCAGAACAAAAATAAAATCATGCCTCTTATACATATGTTCAAGGAAGACACGGCCTGGAATAAAAACTGAGAGAGAATAACAAAGGTCCCTTCCAATCCAAACTATTCTCTGATTCTATGATTCTATGAATAAGAAGATAATAAATTTCTGAAGCCCCCACATAAAGCACCTTCTGATGCCTTAGATATTAAAGATGAAGACAGAGAGGCCTGAAGAGACCCTGTTCAAAGAGAAGAAAAAATCTGAAGGCTGATCATTGATACCCAGGCAATATTAAGAAGTTAAGTAATTCAAATAATGTACAAAACAGACAGTGGAATCCTCCAATGGTACCTCAGACACGTGAGGAGTACTCTTGTAAATGTGCATGAACCTACCAATGAGACAGCTTGAAAGGAGTAAGATTGCCAATGAGGAAGGTGACATTTCTGAGTCACCAAACGCAATACAAATGCCACTTATCCATCAGAAAAAAGTCTTGTACACTGTGTTGCTCCTTCTTTTACGGACAGAATTCTTCACATATTAACTTCCCACTTCAGGCTGTTCAATTAGCTGGTCCTATGCTCTTCAAATGGTATTATTTTCAGGGTCATTACCATGCAGGCCAATAAAATTACTTCCTGTTCATATTCAGTTGAATGAGAAGAAAACACTGTTTCTTTAGCTTTTTGTGTATTTTCTCCACAGGATTTCATTTTTCAATAACTTAATTTTCTTTCAAAGAAAGTACATCTTTAGCAGAGAACATTAAATAACTGTATTCTCTTTTATAAATTGCTTGCTTTTATAGCTCAAGGTAACAATGTTATTTTATTCTTAATCTTTGTATATTAATATCTATTCACTATCAATTTTTTTATTAAAATGCAAGTCAAGGAAAAAAAGCAAGTAAAGAACAAAGCATAATCATTAACAGCACTTACAAAGCTATTTGATGGCCTAAAAAGATTAAACAGTGACATTTAGTATACAGAATTGAGTGATCTGCATATCTACGATTTTTTGCTACTGTTTTAGGTTACAATCTGCGATAGAGTAAGAGATGATCCAGGATCTTCTTTCCAGCTGAGAGAACGAAACCTCAACATTGGCTTCTCAGAAGTTTTTTTTTATATTGCTTAACGTTCTTTAGTGCTGATTATTTAGTCCCTGATGTTTTAAAGATGAAATTGGTTCTGATTTTATATATAACAAAATAGCTACTGAAATGCATGAATTTCTGTGCACGAAACATTTTTTTAACAGCTTGCTGTTATTTGGGGGAGGGAGTTGAGGAGGCTTGGCAATATCTGAATTAAGCCTAAGGGTAGATTTCATTAATTTGCACAGGAAACTAAAAGCCCCACTGCAAATTAACTGAGATTGTAAATTTAAATAGTAAAGGAAAAAGCAAGTATAGGTGAAAAACAAAAAGCTCCAGAATATGAAGGTATCTCAACTTGCTCTATATTTAAGAAACTCACAGAATGTGTTGTATCATTAATAATATTTTATAAACCATGGAAGCTATTACAGCATATCATTCAGACTACTGCCAAACATTCTCAAAACTATGCCTGATTACTCTAAATATTCATCAGAGTGGGATAAGGCAGTCTGTTAAATGCAAATAATGCTTTGCGCTATGGAGAAAGTACAGTTAAGGTTCCAGTCTGAGGTCTAGTTCAGCAAACTCCCAGTATCACCATAAATAAATGCCTTGTGTGATCTTAAGCAGGTAACCTAATATTAAAAACCTAAAAAACAGATTGCAGCCCTAAAGTGTAGCTGTCTGGATCTTGTACTGGGTCCTTGCTTTGAGTTAGGAGCCTCTCTGTCAGAGAGGTAGCTCCAACCAGGCAAGCTACAAACAGGTCTCCAAGGTGGAGAGTCAAGAGACAAGACAGTGAGAACGTGCTGCGGTACGTACAGGGCCATGCTGAGGTGGGTCTTGGTCTCATCACTGCCACAGCCTCCCGCGAACGTACCTCACAGCCCCCAGCGTTTTGAGCATGGCTGGACAGAGCACGAGTTCCCATCAACAGGGAACACAAGAAGGGAGAAACCTTCATAAATACTTGTCTCTTCTCAGAAGTTAGGCTTGCAATTCAGAGTTGCAGGGAGGTGTTGATATTTGATCAGGGTTCACAGCCAGAAAATTTCTTCTAGACTTTGGTGGGAGACTTATCTTTTTCTTTTAAAAAACACAAACGTTTCAGATGGTAACAATGCCCGTCTTTTATACAACAGGTCAGCAGTTGTAAGATCCACCTAAGAAGTGGAAAGACTTGGCTTCCATGCCCTCCTCAACCTGCGGGTTGGTGTGGGGAGCAGACCCACATCTCCAAACTCTAACAACTCTTTAACATAAGACTCTTGTGCAGTCTTTCGAGTAGAAATCAGAACCAGGATCTCCCCTCTTCTAAATAGGTGCCCCAATCATTTACCGCAGAGTCATGCTCCCTCTTGCTCCCTCTCTTTGACCTAAGGAATTTTGATATTTTTTTTTCGGGCTGGCGCAGCATCAGAAGGTGAAGTGGAGGGAGCCTCCCACCCAGACTAGCCTATAGCCTGGTAGTCAGGTCCCAAGATTAAATGAACCATCTTTATTCAGGCTGAGAACAGGGCATGCCGAAACATTTCACGTTAGGGTGTGTAGTTTATGTGGGACTGTATCTCCATATTAAAGTTTCACTCTTAGGAAACTGACTGTAGCTGACTGTCAACAACACTCACAGATCCTTACCTGGGCAAATGCTCTAGTGCTCCTCTTTTAAAAAGTCACACTGTAAATGTATTAGCACACAACCTCTGTTCGATTGTGGCAAGTTAAAACCAGATTATATATCTGGGAGAAAAAAAATGGAGCTTTATATGCAGGGGTTAGGACACACTTTTTCAGCATGGGTACTACGTATAAAATATTTATTGCTAAGAGAGAACGATGAAAAATCTTCTCAGCCAGTCTGATACTACCCTGCCAAGGTCACTACACATTGCTGTTCCACAAGGCTGTGACTCAAGCCAAACGGATTATAAAAATGAACCTGTTCATTGATAGGCATGTGGGGAAGAGGAAAAAGAAATCAAACAGGCATCAGTTGCAGTAGCAGCAGTGGGACGTTAGCATCTTTGGCATTGCCCATTCCTCATGGTCAAAGCTTGTTTGATAAAAGCCAAGGAATGCAGCACTGTTGACAAAGTCCTACGATAGCAGCACTCAGAATGGAAAGGGAGATAAGTTGAGAACTGGCACATTCTGTCTATGGCAAACATGGCTGGAATATTAGCTCATGTGGCAACAGTTGGAATAAATAGGAGCTGGTATGCTAAATCCTAGTGATGTTGGCTGGTGAATACTGCTTGAGGTTTAAGGTGTGGCAACTTTTCTTTACAGACTCATTGGCACACGCACACTGAGCCTTATTACTTCTCATTTACTGAAGCTGGCACACCTTGGGTTGTTTTCTTTTTTTTTTTTTTTGTTGTTGTTTTTTAAAGAAAGAACTGAATCATAGGAAGACAAGATGGGAGATGTCAAGTCTGAGGCATATATGTTTGAACTTTATGAAAAAAGAAACCAAAGAGTCAAAATCAGATCACTGTATCTCAGCAGCACATGCTAAGTGAAAAACTCAATGAGAAAAAGTTTAAATCTGAGAAGGGAAAGAAAGATCAGATACAAAAAACACATGTTTGTAGGTTCCTCTTTAAACCAGATCCCCAGCACAACCTGTTACGGATAACAAAAATTTTTATATCCCTCATGCATTTTGGTATGTTAACACAGCGTGTTGCAGTGCAGTAAAAACTTTCTTGCCAGGCTTACCTGCTTCTAATTTTCTTCTAAGATGTATGCTATCTTATCCAACCTGGACATCTCCGCCAAAGAACCCCTCCCAATCTCCTCATATACTAGTAACAATACACATCCAAAGAATGAGTCAGAAAAATGCACTTAAAATTCTCTGGCAGAATTAACAGCTGATAATACACTGTCAAGCAAGCACCTGGATAATTTCTAAGCTTCTTTGACATCTGTGGGTCACAAATAGTCATTAAAAAGAAAGACTTTTATATAGAACTCATGAAAAAAATCACTTTTTTTGCTGAAAAGGAAAAAAATAAGATGGAAAAAAAAATCATATTCCAAATTAGGACTAACCTAAAGACCTTTTGAAGTGCTTTCTGTGTGCAAATGAGAGGAAAAACATGAGAAACCTTCAACAGAAGCAACAGCTCAGGAGATTTAACTGCCTGTTGAGCCATTCTCCTTTATCCCAGAGGGATACCTCAACCAACAAGTCTCTGCTTATACTGCATAGGGTTCATATTAGTCTTTCCAGATTCAGCTTTCCATTTTCTAATAATGTTCAATAGAGTCAGGTTTAGTCTCTCTCTCTCTCCCTTTCTCTCTATAGTTTTGGTCAAAAATCCAAGCTTTTCATTCTAAAAATAAAATGATGAGATAAGTCTTCAGAAAATGTCTCACCAGCTCTAATTTTAGTGAAGATGTATACCAAGAAATTAAGAAAAAAATAGTGAGGCTTTTTTTTCCCCTCAAGTATACCAGAAGGCTTATTGTTAATGTAATTCCTAAATCAACATTATATTCATTTTAAGCCTACGTTTATCAAGCAATTATGGAATTATTTGCAGGTTTCAAAAGCAGTGAGAAAAATCTGCATATGATATATCACGTTTGGTATTTTTATTATTCCATGTTTTCACAAACAAATTTGCAAAACAGGATGCAAATTTATTTCTACTATCTAGTACTAAATAACCAAAGAATAAAAATATCATTTTCTGACCTTTACTATTCAATAAGAATTGCCTGAGAAAACACGAGCAGGAAAAATACCACTGTAACATCCACTAAAACAAGGTAAAGTAAAGGTTAAAATACTAGTAAAAGTGGAGGGAAAAAAAAAAGCTCTGGAGAGTCAGGTATATTCTGCTTTTCAGGCAGAAGTAGACCTTGAAAAACATTGCTGTTCCTTAAGGAAGAGTTAAGTGAGATTCAAGGAATAGATTTCATAATCCTTGGGCAGAAGAAGACTGAGGGAAATCAAGGCAATAGTGACAGGGCCAAACAAACTACAGTAGTATCTGAAATTCCAGAAATATAAAAGGAGTGGGTGGCCTTTACTGATAAATTACAGATTTCTTTATTGAAGCAGAAAATATATTTCTGGATATTGCAATATGCATGTCCAAAAGCAGCTGGCCAAAAATCTGGTAAGAAAATTCTGTTGACCTTATTTCAAGAAACTGCTATTTGGGTACATTTGTTCACTGATACATATGAAATTTAATCATACACATGATATTAATAAATTCATGAGGGTGATTTTTGGTCCTTTTTTCTAGGCATTTAAAACATTAGTCAGAACATTTATCACATACATAAAACCCACTCACAGTTTTCATTATAATTTTACTGGGAAGACTGTTTACTTCTAGAAAGGAAATGTAATATACTTGACACCAAGAAGATAATTCTTATTCTGTCAGGAATAGTTGCCTAGGACAAATGCCTGTTCCCACAATTTCAGTGCTGTTATAGTTGTGTATTTAGAAAGGAAACCTTACTATGATGCTTTTCTCCTTCCTAAAAACTACTTTTTCTTCAACCAAAATATCAGCTACAAGATAGTGGAAAATTAAAAATTAGGAAAATAATAAAAATTTTGAAAAGGCTTTCCTTCTTAGCTTTCAGCTAGATCATATGAAAATAATGAGAAAAAGATTCATACAAATGAAAAATCAATTAAACTTTACATTTGCTGCAGTGCATAAAGTTTGCATTTGTTAAAGGTAACACAAAGTTATAATTTCCTTTCTAATTGTTAGTTACTACATTTTATTATTGAAATTGCATTGGGGAGGGGGGTCTAAAGTGTTCCCAGAATGCCAGTAGCTCAAGGTATATGCTGTGGGTTGACCCCAGCCTGCAGCTAAGCACTGCACAGCTGCCTGCTCACTCCCCCTGCCCCAGCGAGATGGGGGAAAGA